>NC_141020.1:7526084-7741084 GCF_052327205.1 Somniosus microcephalus
CCTCCTCCCCACCCTCTCTCTCTCTCCTCCCCCCCACCCTCTCTCTCTCTCCTCCCCCCCACCCTCTCTCTCTCTCCTCCCCCCCACCCTCTCTCTCCTCCCCCCCACCCTCTCTCTCTCCTCCCCCCACCCTCTCTCTCTCCCCCCCCCACCCTCTCTCCCCCCCACCTCTCTCTCCCCCCCACCCTCTCTCCCCCCCCACCCTCTCTCCCCCCCCCTCTCTCCCCCCCCACCCTCTCTCCCCACCCTCTCTCCCCCCCCCCACCCTCTCTCCCCCCCCCCCTCTCTCCCCCCCCGCCCTCTCTCTCTCCCCCCCACCCTCTCTCTCTCCCCCCCACCCTCTCTCTCTCCCCCCCCACCCTCTCTCTCTCCCCCCCACCCTCTCTCTCTCCCCCCCCACCCTCTCTCTCTCCCCCCCACCTCTCTCTCTCCCCCCCACCCTCTCTCTCTCCCCCCACCCTCTCTCTCTCCCCCCCCACCCTCTCTCTCTCCCCCCCACCCTCTCTCTCCCCCCCCACCCTCTCTCTCTCCCCCCCACCCTCTCTCTCTCCCCCCCACCCTCTCTCTCTCCCCCCCCACCCTCTCTCTCTCCCCCCCACCCTCTCTCTCTCCCCCCCTCCCTCTCTCTCTCCCCCCCACCCTCTCTCTCTCCCCCCCCACCCTCTCTCTCTCCCCCCCACCCTCTCTCTCTCCCCCCCACCCTCTCTCTCTCCCCCCCACCCTCTCTCTCTCCCCCCCACCCTCTCTCTCTCCCCCCCACCCTCTCTCTCTCCCCCCCCCCACTCTCCCCCCCCCACTCTCCCCCCCCCACCCTCTCTCTCTCTCCCCCCCCCGCTCTCTCACAATTCACAATTCACAATTCAAATCGCTTTATTGGCATGATAAGTTACATCTTATGTTGCCAAAGCATCAAAATACATTTATGGTTTCGCACATAAACGCAGTTCTATTCATACAGTGTATAAACAGGTATATCCCTGAGTGTATAAATATACATTCGCATTGTTTATATATATTCTTTTCTTAGTTTACTGGTTGTCCCTCTGTTCATGGCAAGCTGTAACATAGTGTGCCGCCAGTGTTATACAGCTTCTCTCCTCTCCCAGTAGGAATGGGAGTTTTTGGTTGTCATTCAGATTTCTGAAATCAGGGCATATTTGTGAGAATTTTTGGTAGAAATTCTCCCTGATGCCCTGATATTTTCCACAAGCTGTGAGGAAGTGCATCTCTGTCTCCACCACTCCCTGACTGCAGTGAGAGCATATCCTGTCCTCTCTTGGCAGCCTGGTCTGCCTGTGTCTGCCTTTTTCGATCGCCAGGTTATGTTCGCTAAGTCTGTACCTTGTCAAGGTTCTTCTCAGTTTGTTATCCTTTACCATGGTCAGGTAATCAGCTATGTTGTATTGTCTGTTTAGGGCCAAGTAGCAATTGAGTTTGCTTTGGGTTTTTGTTGTTTCTGCCCAATATGTCAGATATTTTTCCTTTTGCTTAGCGACGATTGTGTTGGTCGAATTCTTTGTGTTACCCTGTCACTGTCCTGGGGCTGGTTATTGTTAGTATTGTTAGTAGTTACTTCACTGAGTCCCAGGACTAGTTGACTGAGGGTATTCTTCTTTATGGTCAGCTCTTGGCATTTCAGGGCGTCGTAGTGATAGCATTGGGGATTGCTCATTTGTAGGTGATTCCAAAATTTGGTGGCTCTTTTTTGGATAGTGATTATTAATGGATATTGGCCTAGTTCCGCCCCTGCATGCATTGTTTACTGTTTTCCTTTGAGTCCGGAGGATACTTTTACAGAATTCTGCATGTAGGATCTCAATTGGGTGTTTGTCCATTTTGCAAATTCTTGTTGAGTTAGCGGTCCCCATACCTCACTGCCATAGAGTGCAATTGGTTCAATTACTGATTTGAAAATTTTGAGCCAAATGCTAATTGGGATTTCTATTTGGATTGATTTTTTGATGGCATAGAAAGCCCTTCTTGCTTTCTCTTTCAGTTCATTCACAGCCAGTTTGAAGTTTCCCGTAGAACTGATTTTTAAGCCCAAGTATGTGTAGTTAGTGGTTTGTTCAATTTTGGTTGTTCCTACTGTGAAATTTATTTTGGGTCCCTGATATTTGGATCTTTGCTGGAACACAAGGACTTTGGTTTTTTGGGGATTTATTGTCAGGGCCCAAGTCTGGCAGTACGATTCCAGCAGGTCCAGGTTTTGCTGTAGCCCCTCTTTGGTAGGTGACAGCAGAACCAGGTCGTCTGCATAGAGGAGGAATTTAACCTTGGATTCATATAGGGTGAGGCCGGGTGCTGTAGATTGTTCAAGTAGTTTTGCCAATCCATTTATGTAAATATTAAAGAGTGTCGGTGAGATTGGCGAGCCCTGCATCACCCCCCGCCCCTGTGGGAAGTATTTTGTTTGTTTGTCTCCAATTTTAACTGCACATTTGTTGTTTGTATACATTGATTTAATTACATCATATGTTTTCCCTCCAACCCCCGCTTTCGATAAGTTTCAGGAATAAACCGTCATGCCAGATGGAGTCGAAAGCCTTCTGGAAATCTACAAAGCATGCGTAGATTTTGCTTTTGTTATGGTGAACGTGTTTGTCAATTAGGGTCTGTAGGGTGAAGATATGATCGGATGTTCTATAGTTTGGCAGGAATCCAATTTGGCTTTTACTCAAGACATTGTGCTCCTCAAGGAAGTTTATAAGTCTTTTGTTTATGATGCTACAGAATACCTTCCCCAGGTTACTGTTTACACAGATGCCTCGATAGTTGTTTGGGTCGATTTTGTCCCCACTTTTGTATATGGGCGTTATGAGTCCTTTGTTCCAGATATCAGGGAAATAACCGACACTCAGAACCAAGTTGAAGAGTTTTAGGATAGCCAGTTTCATTTTGTTGTCTGTGTGTTTAATCATCTCGTTTAGTATGCGTCTGTCCCGCAGGCTTTTCCTGGTCGCAGGTCCTTGAGTTTTTCAAGAAGTTCTTTTTCTGTTATTATGGCGTCCAGCGGGTTTTGGTTATCTTTTATGGCATTTCTAGCTTTTCCAGTTTTTTGCATAATTTGGTGTGCTCTGGTCTTAGTGTGTTTTTCTGGTATAATTTTTCAAGTGTTTACCCATGTGTCCCCATTTTGAATGGCCAAATCGTCGTGTTGTTTTCCCCCCCCCACCCTCTCTCTCTCCCCCCCCCCACCCTCTCTCTCTCCCCCCCACCCTCTCTCTCTCCCCCCCACCCTCTCTCTCTCCCCCCCCTCTCTCTCCCCCCCTCTCTCTCTCTCCCCCCCTCTCCTCCCCCCTCTCTCTCTCTCTCCCCCCCTCTCCCCCCCTCTCTCTCCCCCCCTCTCCCCCCCTCATCCTCTCCCCCCCCTCTCTCCTCCCCCCCCCACCCTCTCCCCCCCCTCTCCTCCCCCCCCCTCTCTCTCCTCCCCCCCTCTCTCCCCTCTCTCCTCCCCCCCTCTCTCCTCCCCCCTCCTCCCTCCCCCCCTCTCTCCCCCCCTCTCTCTCCCCCCCCTCTCCCCCCTCTCTCTCCCCCCCCCCTCTCTCTCCCCCCCCCTCTCTCTCCCCCTCCCCCCCTCTCTCTCCCCCCCCTCCTCTCTCCCCCCCTCTCTCCTCCCCCCACTCTCTCCCCCCCACCTCTCTCCTCCCCCCCACCCTCTCTCCCCCCCACCCTCTCTCTCTCTCTCTCCCCCCCACCCTCTCTCTCTCCTCCCCCCCCCTCTCTCTCTCTCTCTCTCTCCCCCCCCACCCTCTCTCTCTCTCCCCCCCCACCCTCTCTCTCTCTCCCCCCCCCACCCTCTCTCTCTCTCCCCCCCCACCCTCTCTCTCTCTCCCCCCCCACCCTCTCTCTCTCTCCCCCCCCCACCCTCTCTCTCTCTCCCCCCCACCCTCTCTCTCTCTCCCCCCCACCTCTCTCTCTCCTCCCCCCCCACCCTCTCTCTCTCTCCCCCCCCACCCTCTCTCTCTCTCCCCCCCCACCCTCTCTCTCTCTCCTCCCCCCCCACCCTCTCTCTCTCTCTCTCTTCCCCCCCCCACACCCTCTCTCTCTCTCCTCCCCCCCCACCCTCTCTCTCTCTCTCCCCCCCCACCCTCTCTCTCTCTCCTCCCCCCCCACCCTCTCTCTCTCTCTCCTCCCCACCCTCCTCTCTCCTCCCCCACCCTCTCTCTCCTCCCCCACCCTCTCTCTCCTCCCCCACCCTCTCTCTCTCTCTCTCTCCTCCCCCACCCTCTCTCTCTCTCTCCTCCCCCACCCTCTCTCTCTCTCTCCTCCCCCACCCTCTCTCTCTCTCTCTCTCTCCCCCGCGATTTCCCGAGGCTCTCTCCCCCCCACCCCCCCGCGATGTATTACCTTTGTACAGAGGTCACACTCCTGAGTTGACCATCGCCATTCCTGCAGCTGCACACTCCGACCATTGATGGAACATCCCAAAACGCCAGATACAGTTGCTCCCCGTAACTGTACTGACAACATCTCCAATGCTCTCCGAGGGAGATTCCCTGACTGTGAGTAACTTCACGGAATATTCACTAACTGGAACCTTAAAATCCAAACTAAGCTTCCACTTGCGGGTGAGACCAGAACTAGGGGCCCTCAATATAAGATGGTCACCAATAAAGCCAATCGGGAATTTCAGGAGAAACTTCTTTACCCGGAGAGTGGTGAGAATGTGGAACTCGCTACCACAGGGAGTGGTTGAGGTGAATAGAATAGATGCATTTAAGGGGAAGCTAGATAAGGAAGAAAGACTTGCATTTCTATAGCGCCTTTCTCGACCTCAGGATGTCCCAAAGCGCTTTGCAGCCAATGAAGTACTTTTTGAAGTGTAGTCACTGTTGTAATGTAGGAAACGCAGCAGCCAATTTGTGCACAGCAAGCTCCCACAAACAGCAATGTGATAATGACCAGATAATCTGTTTTAGTGATGTTGATTGAGGGATAAATATTGGCCCCAGGACACCGGGGAGAACTCCCCTGATCTTCTTCAAAATAGTGGCCGTGGGATCTTTTACCTCCACCCGAGAGGGCAGACGGGGCCTCGGTTTAACGTCTCATCCGAAAGACGGCACCTCCCACAGTACGGCACTCCCTCAGCACTGCACTGGGAGTGTCAGCCTAGATAAACACACGAGGGAGAAAGGAATAGAAGGTTATGCTGACAGGGTGAGATGACGAGGGGGTGGGAGGAGGCTTGTGTGGAGCATAGGCCGGTTGGGCGGAATGGCCTCTTCCTGTGCTGCTGACTCGAGGCAATTCTATGTATAAAGTTTGGGCAAAAGCGAATCCAGGGAGGAAAAAATAAATACTTCACACAAAGAATTGCGAGGACATGGGACGAGCTGCCCCAGATGTACCACAGCTGCAGAATCAGCCAATGTGTAAAGGACGTTCGGTAGCGTGCGAGACCTGAGCTACGGCTGCCAGATCCAAATGCAAAACCTCCGCCACTTGCTGTCGGGAAGACCTGATTTATAGTCTGCCAGCAGCCCTCTGTTACTTTGCCCCAGTGCCAATTTACACGTGCGAGCCTGAGCAATGAGTCTTGCCAGGGTATTCTCCTTGGGGAGGGTGGAGCGGTGGGGGAGCTTCACATCCAGGTCCAATCCGGTCCTCACTCAATGTCCGTGCACCTGTGGGCGTGCTTCAACCACTCCGTCACCTCCCAAGTTTCCCCTCCGAGGAACACACACCATCCCGACTTGGACATATATCGGCCGTTCCTTCATTGTCGCTGGGTCAGAATCCCGGAACTCTCTCCCTAACAGCACTGTGGGAGCACCTTCACCACACGGACTGCAGCGGTTCAGGAAGAATAAGGGATATAGAACTTAAAGCAGGTAAATGGATTTAAGATACACATCAACCATGATCTAATTGGATGGGGGAACAGGCTTGAGGGGCTGAATGGCCTCCTCCTGTTCCTATGTTCTAATGTTCTTAGAAGGCTCACCACCAGCTTCTCAAGGGCAACTAGGGATGGGCAATAAATCCCGCGACCTCCACCGCCTAGAAGGACAAGGGCAGCAGGCGCATGGGAACACCACCACCTCCACGTTCCACCTCCGAGTCACACACCATCCTGACTTGGAAATATATCGGCCGTTCCTTCATCGTCGCTGGGTCAAAATCCTGGAACTCCCTCCCTAACAGCACTGTGGGAGCACCTTCACCACACGGACTGCAGCGGTTCAAGAAGGCGGCTCACCACCACCTTCTCAAGGGCGATTAGGGATGGGCAATAAATGCCTTGCCAGCGACGCCCACATCCCAGGAACGAAAAAGTCAGGGGTCACTGAATAATAATCAGGAGCAGGAACTGACGTAAGAAAACTGCTAGGCACTTGGTCTAAGCGTTAAACAAAGCTTTAATCAACTGTTTTACAACATGGAGGTCTAGTTGTGTTCTTCACTAGTTCCTGTTAAGAATGTCCTGCGCAAGCTGGGCCTGTGCCCGAGTATTTATACTCTCCTGGGACAGCGCCACCCGTAGGCCGCTCAGTATTATTTCATAAGTCTTTCTTTCATGAATGACTGATTCATGTCAGGAACCCTGGCTGATTTTTTTTGGTCCTCTCCAGCAAAAGGCTACCTCCTCCAGTTCAGTCCCAATTGGAATCGAGAGAGCTCAGCTGAAGACCAGGGATTCCCTCTCGCTCTCTCTCTCTCTCTCTTTCTTTGAATGTGCCCGGGCACATCAAGTATCGGGTGCCGATTTATTCCTGTATATGCCCCTAAATACTCAGCAAGCAAGTATGAAAAGCGAAATCGGTTTGATCTTTCGCGGACTATGACTCAACGCAGGCTGGGAATCAAAGCTGGGACCTTCCCTGCATGTTTACTCACTGACATAACCCAGCTGAGTCATTCGGGGCTCCCGGGAGTGCATGACCGGCTGGAATGTAATCACGGTGTTTGGATGGTTTATATTTTTAAAAATAAAGAAAGAACTTACATTTCTACAGCGCCTTTCGTGACCCAAAGCCCTTTACAGCCAATTTTAAAACTACTTTTTTGAAGTGTGGTCATTGTTGTAATGTCGGAAACGTGGCAGCCAATTTGCGCACAGCAAGCTCCCACAAACAGCAATGTGATAAATGACCGGATCATCTGCTTTTTTGTGATGTAGATTGAGGGCTAAATATTGGCCCCAGGACACCGGGGAGAACTCCCCCCTGCTCTTCTTCGAAATAGAGGCTAAAATCCCGGGGCCAGTAAGGGACAAAAATAATCCGGGAAAATTCCTCCACGACCCCCCTCAGGCGATCGAAACCAGTCCAGGAGATCACGCGGAGACCGAGTGTTACCTGTTAATCCCCTTACTTTCTTTATCATGTGATCTCTGCCCCAGTCAGCTCCCTCTAGCAGGCAATACCCAGGGCTGGATTTTCTCAATGGAGACATGATGGAGGCGGGATTGCTGCTTGCCTGGTTTTAGTCCCGCCTCCATCGGCTTCTGGCCAACCAGTGGGATTTTCCCCTGATTTACCTTGTTAAGCCCGCCCGGCGGGCTCAGCAGGCCAATTCGGGGGAAGTCAGCAGGGGGAAGTCAGTGACAGAGCACGTCAACGTATGACGCGTCGTCTGTCAAGAATTTTTGAAAGAAGAAATTTCATCGTTTGACAGTTCTGTGAAGCTGTCAAACACTGACATTCTGTGCAGTTTGATGAGTCCTTGTGTTCAGGACTCATCAAACCTTTCTACTTTGTAGAAATCAGATGATTGTTGGATCGGAGGATCCAACAGCCAGTCTGTGATCTCTACAATGGAGATGTCGGGGACTCCGGCTCCACAGCGGCTGAAGGCTGTAGGGAGAAACAAAGGTAAGTTAACATTTTCTAACACTTTACACTCGCCTCACATACTTACCACTCCACACTTGCACCCATCACTCACCTCTACATCACACTTTCAGACCCCTCCGACCCCCGCAGACCTCCTACTCGCCTCTTACACCCCCGCGGGGTACCCCGAGGTCGGGAAGCCCACACTTCGGAATGAAAAATGGGGATAATCCTATTTTCTGCCTGTTAACAGGCAGTTAATAGGCTTTAATTGCTTTCCCGATTCGAGGGGGTGGGACCCCGGGGCAGGACGGCTTCCCGCCTCCTGGCAAGAGGGCACGGAGGCAGGTTGGGGGCGGGTTTGCCCTGGCAGTCCCGCCCCCCCCCATACCCGCCTCCTCGGGGCTGAGAAAATCCAGCCCAGGGAGTCAGCACCTAGCGCACCAGCCGGCAATGTGTTCCAGAAGCTTTTGACTCTAAGTTGGAAGGTTGTGGGCAATGTTCCCGCTAAGCTGTGTGGGTGCACGGCTGCTGCTCTGGAGCTTTCGTGCAGCCGGCTCACCGACTTTTTAAATGGGAAAAAACTGCGGTATTTTGACTGGTCCTTAAAGGGGCCGCGCACTCGAAGAAAAATTAAAGGGAACATTGGTTGTGGGTTTAAGCCCCACTTCAGTACAACTCGAGAAGGAGTGTGATGGAATACTCCCCACTTGCCTGGATGAGTGCAGCTCCAACAACACTCAAGAAGCTCGACACCATCCAGGACAAAGCAGCCCACTTGATTGGCACCCCATCCACCACCTTAAACATTCACTCACTCCACCACCGGCGCACCGTGACTGCAGTGTGTACCATCTACAAGATGCACTGCAGCAACTCGCCAAGGCTTCTTCGGCAGCACCTCCCAAACCCGTGACCTCTTCCACCTAGAAGGACAAGGGCAGCAGGCGCATGGGAACACCACCACCTCCAAGTTCCCCTCCAAGACACACGCCACCCTGACTTAGAAATATATCGGTCGTTCCTTCATCGTCGCTGGGTCAAAATCCTGGAACTCCCTCCCTAACAGCACTGTGGGGGCACCTTCACCACACGGACTGCAACGGTTCAAGAAGGCGGCTCACCACCACCTTCTCGAAGGCAATTAGGGATGGACAATAAGTGCCGGCCTTGCCAGCGACGCCCACATCCCATGAACGAATTTTAAAAAAGTACAAAATCTGGGCTGAGGCTTCAGTGCAGTACTGAGGGGGGTGCTACGCTGTCTGACATGCTGGGTGCTAAAGGGGTTATTAAACTGAGATCCTGTTTGTTTAGATGAATAAAAGGACCTATATTGCTTTTCAACACTGAGGGATTTGTCCGAGTCTTCATTTTGTCTATCAACCAACACCATAAAAAACAGATGAAATGATGTTCCTCCCATTTTACTGTTTGTGGTCGCGGGTTCAAGGCCCACTCCAGAGACTTTAGCACAAAATCTAAACTGACACTGAGGGAGTGCTGCACTGTCGGAGGTGCCGTCTTTTGGATGAGACATTAAACCGAGGCCCCGTCTGTTCTATCAGGTGAATGTAAAAGATCCCACGGCCACTATTTCGAAGAAGAGCAGGGGGGAGTTCTCCCCGGTGTCCTGGGGCCAATATTTATCCCTCAATCAACATCACTAAAAACAGATGATCCGGTCATTATCACATTGATGTTTGTGGGAGCTTGCTGTGTGCAAATTCGCTGCCGCGTTTCCTACATTGCAGCAGTAACTTAAAAAAGCATTTCATTAGCTGTAAAGTGCTTTGGGGCGTTGTGAGGTTGTGAAAGGCGCTATAGAAATGCAAGTCTTGCTTTCAGTGAGGGTGCAGAGAGGAGTTACAAATAAACTGGAGGTGCTCGGATGCTTAAAGTGAGCCACATATTCCCCCTGCTGGTATAGCATTGCAACTGCATCCTTCTCCTTCTTCTTAGGCAGTCCCTCGGAACCGAGGATGACTTGCTTCCACATTAAAAATGAGTTCGCAGGTGACTGATGAGTCCAATGCGGGACCTACAGTCTCTGTCACAGGTGGGGCAGACGGTGGTTGAAGGGGGCGGGTGGGTGGGGTGCTTGGGTTGACGTGCGCTCCTTGCGCTGCCTGCGCTTGGCTTCCCGCTTGCTCCTGGCGAAGAGACTCGAGGTATTCGGCGCCTTCCCGGATGCTTCTCCTCCACTTTGTGCGGTCTTGGGCCAGGGATTCCCAGGTGTCGGTGGGGATGTTACACTTTTTCAAGGAGGCTTTGAGGGTGTCCTTGAAGTGTTTCCTCTGCCCACCTGGGGCTCTCTTGCCGTGCCGGAGCTCCGAGTAGAGCGCTTGTTTTGGGAGTCTCGTATCGGGCATGCGGACAATGTGACCCATCCATCGGAGCTGATCGAGCGTGGTCAAAGCTTCGATGCTGGGGATGTTGGCCTGAGCAAGAACACTGATGTTGGACTGCATACAGGCACAGCCGGTCTCCATTCGTCTGACGATCCCGGGGGAGGGGGGGGGCATGCCCTGATCCCACCCTCCCAGTAGAGAATGCCGGCTGAAGGGAGGGCATTCCCTGTTATAGCAGGGCTATAACACGGTAGCATTGCTGAGTTTACTGAGCGGCTGCAGGACATTCTGAAAAGCCAGAGGTCGTGGTCCATATCGGTACCAATGACATAGGCAGAGAGAGGGACGTGGTCCTGCAAGCAGAATATAGGGAGCTAGGAAATAAATTAAAAAGCAGGACCTCAAAGGTAGTAATCTCAGGATTACTCCCAGTGCCACGTGCTAGCAAGAGCAGAAATAGGAGAATAGGCCAGATGAATGTGTGGCTGGAGAGATGGTGTAGGAGGGAGGGATTTAAATTCCTGAGGCATTGGGACTGATTCTGAGGAAGGTGGGACCTGTTCAAGCTGGATGGGTTACACCTCGGCAGAACCGGGACCAATATCTTCGCAGGGGGGTTTGCTAGTGCTGTTGGGAAGGATTTAAACTAGTTTGTCAGGGGGCTGGGAACCTAAGTGTGGGCCCAGAATGGAGAGAAACAAAGCTGGAAGTGCAAGTTAGAAAAGTAGTCAGCAAAACTAGTAGGAAGCAGAAACAAAGGCCAACAGTAAAGAGGGTCAAAGTGCAGAAAAATATTAAACAGGCAAAGTTGAAGGCACTTTATCTAAATGCATGTAGCATTCGCAACAAGGTGGATGAATTAATGACACTAATAGAAGTAAATGGGTATGATGTAATTGCCATTACAGAGACATGGTTGCAGGGTAACCAAAGCTGGGAACTGAATGTTCCAGGGTACTCAACATTTAGGAAGGACAGACAAAAAGGAAAAGGAGGAGGCGTCGCGCTGTTAATAAGGGATGAGATCGGTACGGTAGAGGTATAAGATCTTGGCTCGGCAGATCGTGATGTAGAACTGGAATCAGTTTGGGTAGAGCTAAGAAACAGCAAAGGGTGGAAAACATTGGTGGGAGTTGTGTATAGGCCACCAAACAGTAATGGTAATGTAGGGCACAGTGTCAATCAAGAGATTAGAAGTGCATGTAACAAGGGCAATATGGTAATCATGGGGGACTTTAATCTACATATTGACTGGGCAAATCAAATTACCACTAATGGTGTGGAGGACGAATTATTGGAATGCATGCGAGATGGTTTCCTGGATCAGTATGTGGAGGAACCAACCAGGGAACAGGCTATTCTGGATCTGGTACTGTGTAATGAGAAAGGGCTAATCAATAATCTTGTGGTAAAGGGGACTTTAGGGACAAGTGACCATAATGTGATTGAATTTTTACATTAAGTTTGAGAGCGATGTAGTCCAAACTGAAACTAAGGTCTTCAATCTAAACAAAGGAAACTACAAGGGTATGAGGGACAAGTTGGCCATGGTAGATTGGGAGACTACACTAAAAGGTATGAAGGTGGACATACAATGGCTAACGTTCAAGGAAATAATGCATAATTTGCAACAAACATATATTCCTCTAGGGCATAAAAACCCAAAAGGAAAAGTGATCCAACCATGGCTAACAAAAGAAATTAAAGCGAGTATTAAGTCAAAGGAGAAAGCTTATAAAGTTGCCAGAAAAAGCGGTCAGCTTGAGGATTGGGATCTTTTTAGAAATCCGCAAAGGGGGACCAAGAAATTGATAAAGAAATGGAAAATGGAATATGAGCACAAACTATCGAAAAATATAAAAACGGATTGTAAAAGCTTCTATAGGTATGTGAAAAGGAAAAGACTGGCGAAGGTAAATGCAGGTCCTTTACAGTCAGAGACGGGAGAATTTATAATGGGGAATGAGGAAATGGCAGAGAAATTAAATAAATACTTTGTTTCTGTCTTCACGGAGTAAGACACAAAAAACCTCCCAGAAATACGAGAAAACCAAGGGTGTGATGAGAATGAGGAACTTAAAGAAATTATTATTAGTAAAAAAACAGTACTAGCAAAATTAATGGGACTAAAAGTCGATAAATCCCAAGGACCGGATGACCTACATCCTAGGGTTTTGAAAGAGGCGGCCATTGGGATAGTGGACGCATTGGTTGTCATCTTCCAAAATTCTATAGATTCTGGAACGGTTCCTGCAGATTGGAGGATAGCAAATGTAACCCCGCTATTTAAGAAAGGAGGGAGAGAGAAAACGGGGAACTACAGACCTGTTAGCCTCACATCAGTAGTTGGGAAAATGCTGGAATCTATTATAAAGGATGCAATAACTGGGCACTTAGAAACTAATAGTAAGATTGGGCAGAGTCAACATGGATTTATGAAAGGGAAGTCCTGTTTGACAAACCTATTGGAGTTCTTTGAGGATGTAACTAGTGGAGTAGACAAAGGGGAACCGGTAGATGTGGTGTATCTGGATTTTCAGAAGGCCTTCGATAAGGTCCCACACAAGAGGTTGGTGAACAAAATTAGGGCACATGGAATTGGGGGTAATTTACTAGCATGGATTGAGAATTGGTTAACTGGCAGAAAACAAAGAGTAGGGATAAACGGGTGTTTTTCAGGATGGCAGGCTGTGACTAGTGGGGTACCGCAAGGATCGGTGCTTGGGCCCCAGCGATTCACAATCTATATCAATGATTTGGATGACGGGACTAAATGTAACATTTCCAAATTTGCTGATGATACAAAGCTAGGTGGCAGTGTCAGTTGTGAAGAGGATGTGAAGAGGCTTCAAGGGATCTCAACAGGCTCAGTGAGTGGGCGAGAACATGGCAGATGGATTATAATGTGGATAAATGTGAAGTTATCCACTTTGGTAGAAAAAACAGAAAGGCAGAGTATTTCCTAAATGGTGAAAGATTGGGGAATGCAGATGCTCAAAGGGACCTGGGTGTCCTTGTACATGAGTCACTGAAAGTGAATGTGCAGGTGCAGCAAGCCATTAGGAAGGCAAATGGTATGCTGGCCTTCATTACAAGAGGATTTGAGTACAGGAGTAAAGAAGTCTTACTCCAATTATATAGGGCCTTGGTGAGACCACATCTGGAATACTGTGTACAATTTTGGTCTCCTTACCTAAGGAAGGATATACTTGCCATAGAGGGAGTGCAACGAAGGTTCACGAGATTGATTCCTGGGATGGCGGGACTGTCGTATGAGAAGAGATTGAGTAAACTAGGCCTGTATTTTCTTGAATTCAGAAGAATGAGAGGGGATCTCATTGAAGCATACAAAATTATTACAGGGCTTGATAGGGTGGATGCTGGGAGAATGTTTCCCTTAGCTGGGGAGTCTAGAACCAGGGGCCACAGTCTCAGAATAAGGGGTAGGTCATTCAGGACTGAGATGAGAAGAAATTTCTTCACACAGAGGGTGGTGAATCTTTGGAATTCTCTGCCCCAGAGGGCTGTGGAGGCTCAGTCATTGGGTATATTCAAAACAGAAGTCGATAGATTTCTGACTAGTAAGGGCATCAAGGGATATGGAGATAGGGCCGGTGAATGGAACTGAGGCAGAAGATCAGCCATGATCTCATTGAATGGCGGAGCAGGCTCGAGGGGCCGAATGGCCTCCTCCTGCTTCTATTTCTTATGTTCTTATGTTCTTTATCCTCTAGCTCTTTATCCCAATTATACTGTCTCCTCGAGGCTGAGCCCAGTGCCTCGATATAAAAGAAAGACTTGCATTTCTGTAGCGCCTTTCACAACCTCCCAACGTCCCAAAGTGCTTTGCAGCCAATGAAGTACTTTTTGAAGTGTAGTCACTGTTGGAATGTAGGAAACGCGGCAGCCAATTTGCGCACAGCAAGCTCCCACAAACAGCAATGTGATAATGACCAGATCATGTGTTTTTTTTGTGATGTTGGTTGAGGGATAAATATTGGCCCCAGGACACCGGGGAGAACTCCCCCCCTGCTCTTCTTCAAAATAGTGGCCCATGGGATCTTTTACGTCCACCAGAGAGAGCAGACGGGGCCTCGGTTTAACGTCTCATCCGAAAGACGGCACCTCCGACAGTGCGGCGCTCCCTCAGCACTGCACTGGGAGTGTCAGCTTCGAGTTTTGTGCTCAAGTCTCTGGAGTGGGGACTTGAACCCACAACCTCCTGACTCAGAGGCGAGAGTGCGACCCTTTGAGGCAAGGCTGAACTAAATGTCCCAAACTCAGGATTCTGTGATGTTTATGTGATGATATTTCCTTCAGATGCCTTGCATGTGTGAGCTCAGATTATTCCCAAGGGCACAAGCTTCTTAATGCAGACACAACATTGCTATTCCCCTCCCCTCTTATCTCAATTTCATGGACTCTGGGTGCCTTCTGGTGTCTCACATAAGTGGCCACATGTCACGTCTGAACCCAAGGCAGTGAGTATCAGTACGATATTCAACCATGGGGAGCATCACAGTTAACTCCAGTTCTGCTAACACCCGATGCTGGGAATTCTGCTACTTTGTTGTCAATCATCTCTTTGTACATGGGAGGAAGGGAATTCAGCATCTATTTTCCTTCTTACAAGGCTCAGTTGCTGACCAGTGGAATCAGAATCAGATCTTCAGACTACCTCAGCTATTCTCAGTCTCTGTCCCTTTAAGAGACGATTAGGGAAAGAAACCCAGCGCAGCAGCGCCACCAGATGGCAATAAAATGTACTACAGCAACTTAATCAAATGCTCAATCCTGTCTGAATTTTCGTTCTGCCAAATTCCATTGTAGGTGTGGAGGGAGGGTACTTTCCATTTATACACAAATATAGCAGTACTCTTGTCCCAATGTCAAAAGGTTGTGGGCTCAAAACCCACTCCGGGATATAAACCTGTAATCCAGGCTGACACTCCCAGTGCAGTACTGAGGGAGCGCTGCACTGTCGGAGGGGCAGTACTGAGGGAGCGCTTCACTGTCAGAGAGGCAGTACTGAGGGAGCGCTGCACTGTCGGAGGGGCAGTACTGAGGGAGCGCTGCACTGTCGGAGGGGCAGTACTGAGGGAGCGCTTCACTGTCAGAGAGGCAGTACTGAGGGAGCGCTGCACTGTCGGAGGAGCAGTACTGAGGGAGCGCTGCACTGTCGGAGGGGCAGTACTGAGGGAGCGCTGCACTGTCAGGAGCAGTACTGAGGGAGCGCTGCACTGTCGGAGGGGCAGTACTGAGGGAGCGCTGCACTGTTGGAGGGGCGGTACTGAGGGAGCACTGCACTGTCGGAGGGTCAGTACTGAGGGAGCGCTGCACTGTTGAAGGGGTGGTACTGAGGGAGCGCTGCACTGTCGGAGGGGCAGTATTGAGGGAGCGCTGCACTGATGGAGGGGCAGTACTGAGGGAGTGCTGCACTGTCGGAGGGGCAGTACTGAGGGAGCGCTGCACTGTCGGAGAGGCAGTACTGAGGGAGCGCTGCACTGTCGGAGGGGTGGTACTGAGGGAGCGCTGCACTGTCGGAGGGTCAGTACTGAGGGAGCGCTGCACTGTCGGAGGGGCAGTACTGAGGGAGCGCTGCACTGTCGGAGGGGCAGTACTGAGGGAGCGCTGCACTGTCGGAGGGGCAGTACTGAGGGAGCGCTGCACTGTTGGAGGGGCAGTACTGAGGGAGCGCTGCACTGTCAGGAGCAGTACTGAGGGAGCGCTGCACTGTCGGAGGGGCGGTACTGAGTGAGCGCTGTACTGTTGGAGGGGCGGTACTGAGGGAGCGCTGCACTGTCGGAGGGGCAGTATTGAGGGAGCGCTGCACTGATGGAGGGGCAGTACTGAGGGAGTGCTGCACTGTCGGAGGGGCAGTACTGAGGGAGCGCTGCACTGTCGGAGGGGCAGTACTGAGGGAGCGCTGCACTGTCGGAGGGGTGGTACTGAGGGAGCGCTGCACTGTCGGAGGGTCAGTACTGAGGGAGCGCTGCACTGTCGGAGGGGCAGTACTGAGGGAGCGCTGCACTGTCGGAGGGGCAGTACTGAGGGAGCGTTGCACTGTCGGAGGGGCAGTACTGAGGGAGCGCTGCACTGTCGGAGGGGCAGTACTGAGGGAGCGCTGCACTGTCGGAGGGGCAGTACTGAGGGAGCGCTGCACTGTCGGAGGGGCAGTACTGAGGGAGCGCTGCACTGTCAGGAGCAGTACTGAGGGAGCGCTGCACTGTTGGAGGGGCGGTACTGAGGGAGCGCTGCACTGTTGGAGGGGCGGTACTGAGGGAGCACTGCACTGTCGGAGGGTCAGTACTGAGGGAGCGCTGCACTGTTGAAGGGGCGGTACCGAGGGAGCACTGCACTGTCGGAGGGGCAGTACTGAGGGAGCGCTGCACTGTCAGAGGGGCAGTACTGAGGGAGCGCTGCACTGTCGGAGGGGCGGTACTGAGGGAGCGCTGCACTGTCGGAGGGTCAGTACTGAGGGAGCGCTGCACTGTCGGAGGGGCAGTACTGAGGGAGCGCTGCACTGTCGGAGGGGCAGTACTGAGGGAGCACTGCACTGTCGGAGGGGCAGTACTGAGGGAGCGCTGCACTGTCGGAGGGGCAGTACTGAGGGAGCGCTGCACTGTCAGGAGCAGTACTGAGGGAGCGCTGCACTGTCGGAGGGGCGGTACTGAGTGAGCGCTGTACTGTTGGAGGGGCGGTACTGAGGGAGCACTGCACTGTCGGAGGGTCAGTACTGAGGGAGCGCTGCACTGTCGGAGGGGCAGTATTGAGGGAGCACTGCACTGATGGAGGGGCAGTACTAAGGGAGAGCCGCACTGTCAGAGGGGTGGTACTGAGGGAGCGCTGCACTGTCAGAGGGGTGGTACTGAGGGAGCGCCGCACTGTCGGAGGGGCAGTACTGAGGGAGCGCTGCACTGTCAGGAGCAGTACTGAGGGAGCGCTGCACTGTCGGAGGGGCAGTACTGAGGGAGCGCTGCACTGTCGGAATTGCTTCTTTCGGATGTAACGTTAAACCGAGGCCCCGTCTGCTCTCAGGTGGGCAGACAAAAATCCCATGGCCACTATTTCGAAGACGAACAGGGGGAGTTCTCCTCGGTGACCTGGGGCCAATATTTATCCCACAAACAACATCACTAAAAACAGATGATCTAGCCATTATCGCACTGCTGTTCGTGGGAGCTTGAATTGCCTGTTGTCTTTCCTACATTACAACAGTGACCACACTTCAAAAGTACTTCATAGGCTGTAAAGCGCTTTGGGATGTCCTGAGGTTGTGCAAGGTGCTATATAAATGCAAGTCTCTGTCTATAGAGATAAGCAATTGACTCTAGGGAGTCACATGACTCAGTGAGTCAAGGGAGAGAAGCCATCACAGTTAATTAAGATTAGAAAGTCAAGTCTTTGGGCTTTTGGTACAAGCAATGTTGGATAGAACATCAAATCTTCGCACACTGCAGTTTTATTCAGTGAGCTAGCTGGAGAGGCCAGACCCTTCTGTCAAAGAACACACTGCAAAAATTAAGATTTGAACGTTTGGGTTTGATGAACCTTTCCTAAGGTTCTATGGATTGGAATCCATTTTTTTTTAAAGATTAAAAAGGCATGGCACTAAAAAGCCCTCTCGTGTCGTTCAGATGGAGTGACTCTGAACCTGATTAAAAGGAAGGAAAGTTCAATTATAATCTCCCAACTGTGTGGAGCCCTGCAGATGGCGAGTGAGTGAGGATACGTCTGAACTGAAGACAGCTTCAGCACCCAGGAGAGGACCTTCTCTCTCTCTCACCCTCCCTTAGCCCTGAAATTGTGCAGCAGATTCTTGAAGACGGAGCCCAGGGGACAAGGAACGGGGCAGCCTTGAGAGCTTCCTCCTCCCCCTCCTCTTTCTTGACTTGTGTTCTCTTTGAAGTTCTCCCAGCCATGGGCGAGTGGACTATCCTTGAGAGGCTGCTGTCCAACAACACTCCACCATGATCGGAAGGTAGGGAATGGATAAACATTCACTTTTTTAAAACCTAGTCTATTGAGGAAACCTCTGCTGCAATCTGGCAATTGCAATAAATTGCAATTTCACCCATGCGTTTGAAAAATGTGCAATCTCAGATGAACCCTTGGATTATTATGCACTTATTTCTGACATTGAAGTGTGTGTTTAATTTTGATTATATGGAGGTTTTAGCGAATTATACACATGCCATGGTGTGTGTGAATCCTCGTTTCAAGAGGTGAGATGTTTGACCCAGAACCGTCTGAGAAATCCGCAGTACAGCAGTAATTAGGAGTTTAAGAACCTTCACCCAAAACATTACATCGAATTTGAATCCCTTTAATTCATTCAATTGACGCTTGCAGACCAGAACAGTGTGTTGGTGACTGCAATCTAGGGTTTATTGTCTGTCACCAATTAGAGTAGTTTGTTAGACAATCATGGGGAAAGGGCAGGGTAATGGGACTAGGGGAGGGAGGGGATAGTGGCCAAGACCTAATACTGTCATTTCTGGGCTTGTATCCCAGAGTTAGGTTAAGTATAAAATTTGAAAAAGGAGTGACCCATCAGTTAAAGAAAGACTATAGCGCCTTTCACGACCACCAGATGTCTCCAAGCACTTTACAGCCAATGAAGTACTTTTTGAAGTGTAGTCACTGTTGTAATGTGGGAAACGTGGCAGCCAATTTGCGCACAGCAAGCTCCCATAAACAGCAATGTGATAATGACCAGATCATCTGTTTTTAGTGATGTTGATTTGAGGGATAAATATTGGCCCCAGGACACCGGGGAGAACTCCCCCCTGCTCTTCTTCGAAATAGTGGCCGTGGGATCTTTTACGTCCACCTGAGAGAGCAGACGGGGCCTCAGTTTAA
Organism: Somniosus microcephalus; assembly: GCF_052327205.1. Classification (NCBI taxonomy): domain Eukaryota; kingdom Metazoa; phylum Chordata; class Chondrichthyes; order Squaliformes; family Somniosidae; genus Somniosus; species Somniosus microcephalus. The sequence continues at coordinate 7,545,079 of NC_141020.1, forward strand.
ACGTCTCATCCGAAAGACGGCACCTCCGACAGTGCAGCGCTCCCTCAGCACTGCACTGGGAGTGTCGGCCTAGATATTGTGCTCAAGTCTCTGGAGTGGGACTCGAACCCACAACCTTCTGACTCAGACAAGACCCACTGAGCCACTGGTTACACCTATGTAATTATTACAATGGATAATGTGAGGTCACATGTTGGTTAGAATTAGAGCTCAACAAAATGCAGGGGGTGATTTTCTGCGGCCCGAGGAGGCGGGTTTGGAGGCAGGAAAATCGGAAAAAATGAGTGCGGGTTCAGAACCCGCCTCCACGGGATTTTGCCGGTGCCGGTTTTGCAGGGCGGGAAACGGTCCCGCCTCCAGCTGACCAGAGAGCTTGTTAAGTGGCTTAAATGCTCCTTAAGGGCTTTGATGTAAGAAAACTACTAGGCACTTGGTCTAAGCGTTAAACAAAGGTTTAATCAACTGTTTTACAACATGGAGGTCTAGTTGTGTCCTTCACTAGTTCCTGTTAAGAATGTCCTGCGCAAGCTGGGCCCGTGCCCGAGTATTTATACTCTCCCTGGACAGCGCCACCCATAGGCCACTCAGTATTATTTCATAAGTCTTTCTTTCATGAATGACTGACTCATGTCAGGCCTCTCTAAGCCTATTTTGAGAGGCTCTCGTTTATTTTTTGACCATTTCGGCGTGTTCCACGACCCTCCTAAACCACGCCAGCTAAACCTGGCGGGTTGACAAGTGGGTGGCCTCCTCACATCTGCAGCTCCACCATTTTAAATTGGAGATTTCATCAGGGATTAGTTGCAGGTGGCAGAACTTTGCTTTAAAAGGTCTTTGAGCACTTTTAGCAGGCCTTCCGAAGTCAGAGGTGCTGCAGCTTGAATCTATCAACTGTGGGACCTCCTTGGAAGACCCTCTCCCCACTTGCAATGAGCTCTTCCCCAACGGAGGCATCTGCAAACAGCATGGGAACCATTCATTTTCTTTCTGCATGGACCTCGGAGGAGGAGGAGGAGGACAGAGCGCCAGTCTATCGACCAGCGGCAGCACGCGAGCACATGGCTGCCTGTGATGCAAGGGATGAACTTATCCTGGCCAGGTTTGCATAGGTTGCCCAAGTTGGCACATGTCCTTGGCTCCATCCTAAGACATCATTGACAATGGACATGACTCTCTGGCCTCCTTTCACTCAGGCCACCAACCTGACAACGCAAGTGTCGCGGAGCCCGCAATGTGGAGTTGCCTAAGGTGAAAGAACAGATGCCATCACGCCAACATTTTGGCATCAAATCATTTTAATGCTTTCCAACAAGGATGGCATTTCATCAATACACAGAAACATTCACCCAATCTGCACACCGATCTGGAGCTTATATCCCTTGTCAGCTGGACCCACACAGCCTTGGTTTCTTTGGGAGGCCTCTTCCTCCCAGATGATGGAAGAGCACCTCCCTGCTAGCTGTCAACCCCTCCAACCAACATTTGCAGCGCCTCATCTGAGAGCCTCGGGGAGGCCCTTGCCTTGGAATTGGACATAGTGGTTTCTCAAAATATGTTGCAGGTATAAAATTCTAACAGGACTAGACAGACTAGATGCAGGAAGGATGTTCCTGATGGCGGGGGAGTCCAGAACCAGAGGTCACAGTCTAAGGATAAGGGGTAAGCCATTTAGGACTGAGATGAGGAGGAATTTCTTCACCCAGAGAGTGGTGAACCTGTGGAATTCTCTACCACAGAAGGCAGTTGAGGCCAATTCATTAAATATATTCAAGAAGAAGTTAGATATATTTCTTAAGGCTAAAGGGATCAAGGGATATGGGGAGAAAGCAGGGACAGGGTACTGAGTTTGGATGATCAGCCATGATCTCATTGAATGGCGGAGCTAGCTCGAGGGGCTGAATGGCCTACTCCTGCTCCTATCTTCTATGTTTCTATGGTGCAGCATAGGCAGAAATCCTGTGGAATGATCCAAGGCAGCAATCAGCCATAAAATCAGACTGGAAAAGTGAGGTCAGCAGAGGCGAGTTTCAGTCCCAAGGGCATCCCACACCTCTGAAATCAAGTGGCCAATCAGGGGAAAATCGCAATTTAACTATCAGTGAAGGCGGGTTTCAAACCCACCCAAACCAAACCTCGCCTCCAGTGGGAAAATCGCTCCCACAGTGACAGATACAAGCCCAAGAGCATTATTGGGACGGTGTAGAACCAAGCATGGATTGAGCTGCACGCTCTGTGAGACAAAGGAAATGGACTGAAGCGAGGCTCGTGGGTCACCGGATTCAAAGTCAAAGCACAGAAGCTATTTATCTGGATGACTGAATCCCAAGATGTTACTTGCATGTTGTTCAGTGTGTTTCATCCTCCATACCACCCTCCTCCCTCTCCTCTCATCCCGGCCAGATGGCACTGATTCCCTGGGCACCAGCCATTCTCTGGCACTGTGCTCATTCTTCATCTTTGAGTCTCAGCGGTTTATTTGAACGTGGTGGAGGTACTATAGCCGAATGTGACCCTACCTCTACCCAACGCCCATGCAAGCACACCTCCCGGCAGCCGCTGGGTAATCCTTATCCCTTTAATAACAGATTCATGGATGCTAGAGACATGCCCGACAATTAAACACATTTATTATTGTTTCCAAACATTAATCTTAAGACTTTTCTTAGGCAGTCCCTCGGAACCGAGGATGACTGCTTCCACATTAAAAATGAGTTCTCAGGTGACTGATGAGTCCAATGCGGGACCTACAGTCTCTGTCACAGTGCAGCGAAGATTCACCAGACTGATACCTGGGATGGCAGGAATGACGTATGAGGAGAGATTGGGTCGATTGGGCTTATACTCGCTGGAGTTTAGAAGAATGAGAGGGGATCTCATTGAGACTTATAAAATTCTAACAGGACTAGACAGACTAGATGCAGGAAGGCTGTTCCCGATGGCGGGGGAGTCCAGAACCAGGGGTCACAGTCTAAGGATAAGGGGTAAGCCATTTAGGACTGAGATGAGGAGGAATTTCTTCACCCAGAGAGTGGTGAACCTGTGGAATTCTTTACCACAGAAGCCAGTTGAGGCCAATTCATTAAATATATTCAAGAAGGAGTCAGATATATTTCTTAAGGCTAAAGGGATCAAGGTATATGGGGAGTAGGCAGGGACAGGGTACTGAGTTTGGATGATCAGCCATGATCTCATTAAATGGCGGAGCAGGCTCGAGGGGCCGAATGGCCTACTCCTGCTCCTATCTTCTATGTTTCTATTCTGTGTCAGCCGTGGCTCAGTGGGCAGCACTCTCTCGCCTCTGAGTCAGAAGGTTGTGGTTTCAGAGTCCCACTCCAGGGACTTGAGCACATAAAGCTAGGCTGACACTCCAGTGCAGTGATGAGAGAGCTGTTTCGAAGAAGAGCAGGGTGAGTTCTCCCCAGTGTCCTGGGGCCAATATTTATCCCTCAATCCAAACAAAAACAGATTATCTGGTCATTATCACATTGCTGTTTGTGGGAGCTTGCTGTGCGTAAATTGGCTGCCGCGTTTCCTACATTACAACCGCGACTACACTTCAAAAAGTACTTCATTGGCTGTAAAGCGCTTTGGGACGTCCTGAGGTGGTGAAAGGCGCTATAGAAATGCAAGTCTTCTTCATTCTGAAATAACAACAGAAAAAGCTGGAAAAACTCAGCAGGCCAGGCAACATCCGTGGAGAGAGAAATAGAGTCAACGTTTCAGGCCAAAGACCCTTCTTCATTCTGGTTTTCTTCTGGTGATGATGTTGGATGATGCAATGCAGCTTAAGTTGGGTGCAAAGTCAGTGTGTCCCAGTGCACTTTCAGTCTAATAGGATGATAGCAAAATACTGCGGATGTTGGAAATCCGAAATAACAACAGAAAATGCTAGAAAAACTCAGCAGGCCAGGCAACATCTGTGGAGAGAAAATAGAGTCAACGTTTCGGGTCAAACCCTTTGTCAAGACTGAAGGCCAGGCTGGGAGAGAACAAAAGAGAAGTGAAGAGACATTAAGAGGTATTCAAAGCGAGACGAGATGGTGGTCGGACTAGTGGAGACAAAAGACGGCTCTAGATTAGGTGTGAAATGCGCTGGCAGAATGGGAGACAGCTGCCATGTGGGAGAGAGAAAAAGGGGGGGGGGGAAAGGGCCAAAACAAAGGCGTGGATAAAAAATAAGTAAAAATGTAATAGGGGCCGAGGTTATGATCTGAAATTGTTGAAGTCGATATTGAATCCGGAAGGCTGTAAAATGCCTGATCGGAAGATGAGATGCTGTTCCGATTAGGCACTTTACAGCCTTCTGGACTCAATATCGAGTTCAACAATTTCAGATCATAACCTCGGCCCCTATTATATTTTTACTTATTTTTTATCCACACCTTTGTTTTTGGCCCTTTCCCCCCCCCCCTTTTTTCTCTCCCACATGGCAGCTGTCTCCCATTCTGCCAGCGCATTTCACACCCAATCTAGAGCCGTCTTTTGTCTCCACTAGTCCTATCACCATCTCGTCTGGTTTTGAATACCTCTTAATGTCTCTTCACTTCTCTTTTGTTCTTTCACCCCCATTTCCCAGCCCCCAAACTGACCTTTTACAGGAAACTCTTGTTTAAACAGCACCTAAATATCCAGAATTCTCTATTAACCGGCAAAATTCTCACTCCGAAAACAACACCTCAATAACCGGCAATGTTGCCGAGTCCGAGTCTCCCGCGGTGGCCGAGTTAGTCAGTGGGGGTAGTTCTCCAAACTGCCACTACTCGGCTTCTTGGCGCTGTCGGGAGTCCAAACACCTCAATACCCCTGGAACAGGAGTCTGGCTCTCCCGCGCTGCCGGGAGTCTCTTCTGATCCGCCATTTTACAGGGGTACTGTGTGTCTCCCACGCTGCTGGTAGTCATTGCATTGCACTACCCTCAACTGGGAGTACTGTACTTAATCAAGCATCTTCCACCATCCATTTACACAACATTCTGTAGGTGAGGAGCCAATTACTGTATACTGCACATTTCTTGATTTTTTAATTTTTCTTTGTTAAAAATAGCCCTGGTAGATAACCCTCTCTGTCATCCAGAATTTTTGATCAACCGGCAACACGCCGGTCCCGTCGGTGCCGGACACCAAAGAGTTTCCTGTAATCTGTTTCATTTCCTGTGTTTTTTCAGTCCTAAGGGTTTCGGCCCGAAACGTTGACTCTATTTTCTCTCCACGGATGTTGCCTGGCCTGCTGAGTTTTTCCAGCATTTTCTGTTGTTATTTTGCACTTTCAGTCTGTCTCCCTGCCTCCATGTGCACAAGTGTGTGTGTGTGTGGTGTGTTTGAGCATCTTCCTGTTGCTAGGGACAATAACAAACAGCCTCAGCTCTGTGATTGACAGCTAGCCGCCGCGTCGCGGGAATATGATGTCATCACAAGGGCGACCGAAGCCGACTGCACCATTTACAATCGGGATAGGGGTGCAGCATTCAGCAAATAACACGTTTATAAAAAAATAAATAACCAAAGGGAGCAGTGAACCTAATTGATCAATAGATCTTTCAGAATCATATGAATTTCTAATCTTTGCCTACCTCAGTTATCGAAAGTTAAAGATGTGAATTATGGTTTGCCTTCTTTCACTTCCCCCCCCCCCGCACTCTTTCAGCGATGGTACATGCCGTTGCTAAGTACGCGTCAACCAAACGCGAGCCGGTCCCCACTGCTTGATTGACGTGGGCGGTCGGCCAATGGGGTGGGCAGACGGCGGGGATTGGACGAATCGCGGGCGGCGGAAGGTGGGACGGGGCGTGTGGGCAGGTTAGGTTGCGCGCGGGAAGCGGCGGGCTTGCGGAGAGCGAGAGACGGCGGCGGCTCTGGGAGAGAAGAGAGGGGACGGCCTGGTGCTCGGGTGCGGGGCTTGAGGAAGCAGCGGGTGGGTGAGCGTGGTCAAGGGGAAAGGTCCCCCCCCCCCCCCGGTGGCCGTTCACCCAGTGAAATTGGGTGGGGTTATTCGGCTACGTGGGGCATCACGGTGCGAGTGGGTGGGCAATTCGGCCACGGGAGGAGGGGGCATCGCAATCACACAAAGTGCGAGATTCGGCCACGGGGGGCATCGCCATCTCCATGAGATTGCGTGGGCGATTCTACCAGGGGTGGCATCGCCATCACAATGAGAGTGGGTGGGCAATTCGGCCTCGGAGGGCATCACAATCGCATTGAGATTGCATGGGCGATTCTTCCATGGGGGGGGCATCGCCAACACAGCGAGAGTGGGTGGGCGATTCTGTCACGTGGGGCATCGCAATCGCCGCGAGAGTGGGTGGGCGATTTGGCCATGTGGGGCATCACGATTGCAGTGAGAGTGGGTGGGCAATTCTGTCACGGGGGGGCATCGCAATCGCTGTGAGAGTGGGTGGGCGATTCGACCACGGGAGGCATCAATGCTGAGTCCACGCCTGTGTTTCCACCCCCCCCCCCCCCCCACCGCCCACAATCATTCCAGCAGGGCCTGCCCACCTCCCAACCAGGCGATGCAGGGCCCCAGTTTGTAGTGGTCCCATATCTTTGCGCCCCCCCCCCCCACAATATTTAGCTCAGAACAGATCAGGGATCAAGCCTGGGATCTTCCTTGTCTGCTGTGCGTCAGTCCTGCGCCAGGCAGTGCACAGAGTAATTTACTGGGCGTGAAGCTCCTTCGGACCGTCTAATGACTTGAAAGGCGCTATATAAATGCAATCCCCCCCGGCCACCTTTCATCCTGGTCTGTTGGAATCAGTACTACACTGGGCAGTGTACAAAGAGTTACTGCGAGGGAGAGCTGTGACTGTATTTAAAGGATGGTGTTCAATTTGGACCCCATCCCAGTATATTGTACCCAAAAAAAAAAAACAATCTGGAACAGCAGGCCGGTGATATTTAAGATAATTTTTATCCCACTTCTAATCATTTTTATTTTCTTTCAACAGCTTGGAGATATAATTGCACGTTGCCTCCGCTGAGACTCGCTGGGTCTTGCCGCCTTGCCTTGAAATACAGTCCGCTTGACTGCCTGCACCATGGAAAGGGGTTCTTCTGTACAAGCCAACTATGTTTTCCGGGGGATTGAGTATATCATCACTATGATGGTGACTGGAGACGTGTTGGAGGTGGATGTCGAGGACAAGCTGACGTCCGAGCAATGGAGGGGGGAATTTGAGGCTGTTTGTAAGTACAAAGCTGCCCTTTCTCGTGTGATCATTATGATCTTCTACCTGCCTGTCCTGCGTTTATCCATTCCGCCTTCTTAATTGTCGAACAGCTCAGAAATATTTTTCCAAGCTCTCTCGATAGTTCAGTGGCTAAATGCTCAGCCCAGTGTTGTACCGAGCAAGGTTCATGTCCTTATCTGTTCAGAGCTGTTTTGACCTCGGCCAAAGCAGGCCGTAGTGGTGCTGTAAGCGGCCTCTGTGTTCAGTGGTGAGGTTTCTTGTTTGTAATCACTGTCAGTGCTGCTAGAAAGTGCATGCGCGTGGATGTGGGGCTCCGCTCTAATGTCCTTCGCGGCCATACAGCCTGCTGACACTGTCTGGGTCTGCGTATAAGGGATGGCCATTTTGAGGGTGCACTGGAGGAATCTGTGGAACTGTACTTTATGAATCCACGTCATTCATGACGTGCTGTTGCCGAGGGGGGGGGGGGGGGAGCGGTGGTGGGGATGAGGTTAAACCTTGTGTGGGGGAGGTTAACAGATGCCTGCCAGATCTAACTGACTCTGTCCGTCTTAACCTCTCTGTGGCAGATATCGAGGACGTCACTCACAAAACCGGAAACTTCAAACAGTTCTCAATTTTCTGTAACATGCTGGAGTCGGCCATCACAAAGGTACAGTCTGGTTCGACGGAACAAATGTCTATTGTTAGCGTCTATTCTGCACTACTTTAAGCCCAAGTCCAGGCAAGACTTGAGGACTTCTCCCATATCTGAGGACGCTCCCCGTCTCATCTCTAGCCTCCAGTTCCCATCGGTTCTCGTTCTCTCTTTCTTTCTTTCTTTCTTTCTTTCTTTCTTTCTTTTTCTCTCTCTCTCACAACTATGGTCATAGTCATAACGGCACAGAAGGAGGCCATTCGGCCCATCGAGTCCGTGCCGGCTCTCTGTCGAGCAATCCAGTCAGTCCCATTCCCTCGCTCTATCCCCGTAGCCCTGCAAGTTTATTTCCCTCAAGTGCCTATCCAGTCTCCCCCTTGAAAACATTGAGTGTCTCCGCTTCCACCACGTCTGTCGGCAGCGAGTTCCAAGTCCTCACCACTCGCTGCGTAAAGTTTTTCCTCACGTCCCCCCCTGTATCTCTTGCCCAAAACCTTACATCTGTGTCCCCTAGGCCTTGTACCATCAACTAGTGGGAACAGCCTTTCCCCGTCTATCCAAACCTGTCATAATCTTGTACACCTCTATCAAATCACCCCGCAACATCCTTTGCTCTAATGAAAACAAATCCAGCTTCTCCAACCTGTCCTTGTAGCTAAGATTCCCCCATCCCCGGAACCGTTCTGGTAAATAATCTCCGCACCCTCTCCAGGGTCATTTCTCCTCTGAATGATCTTCTCTTGTTCTCCCTATCACAGCTACACCTATTCTAGTAAAAGAGGTTTTATGCTCAGAGATTAGGAATGCAGGTACTTCCCATCTGTTACACGCAGTGTCCATTCCAAGCACCCCTTGTCAAAACTGACTCTCAGAACACATGTACCGGGGTAGGGAGTGGAGACAGCAGTCCTTAAAAGTAATGGGTCAGATCTGAACTCTCACTCCTCCCGATCCCTGGGTGTGGGCTGGTCATTCCTGATGCTGTGAGGGTCAGGGCAGGAATGCAGATGGCGGCGGCTTTTTGATGTCCTGGATTGATTTCTTTCAGAGCAGTGAATCGGTGACACTCGACCTACTGACCTATTCTGATCTGGAGTTGCTAAGAAACCGGAAGACTGGAATTGCAACGAGACACATGCCGCCACCGAAATCGGGAGCACTCAACGCCAAACGCTACCTCATCCTCATCTACTCGGTGGAGTTTGACAGGTATGTCGGAAGAATTGAATCTCCACTTCTATCAGAACTTATCAGCCAAGTCTAGGATTTAATCTTTCACCCGACATAAACCAACTGACCGGAAGAAGTTCACCGCTAGTGGTTAATGTGAGAAACCGTGTGTTCTAACGAAGGGTCAGTGACCTGAAACGTTAACTCTGTTTCTCTCTCCACAGATGCTGCCGGACCCGCTGAATGTATCCGGCATTTTCTGTTTTTATTTCAGATTTCCAGCATCCGCAGTATTTTGATTTTACAATCTTACCCTACTTGGAAGATATCAAGGGCATAATACAAAACTGCAATATTTAATTGCAGCCATATCAGTACGATTGTCGCTATTCTAAGATTTAGTATCAACGATTGCCATAAAGTAACTGATAGGAGCATAAGAAATAGGAGCAGGAGTAGGCCATACCACACGGCCCCTCGAGCCTGCTCCGCCATTCAATAAGATCATGGCTGATCCAATCTTGGCCTCAACTCCACTTTCCCACCCGATCCCTTGATTCCCCGAGAGTCCAAAAATCTATCGATCTCAGCCTTGAATATACTCACTGACTGAGCCTCCACAGCCCTCTGGGGTAGAGAATTCCAAAGATTCACTGCCCTCTGAGTGAAGAAATTCCTCCTCATCTCAGTCCTAACTGGCTGTCCCCTTATCCTGAGACTCTGACCCCCTGGTTCTAGACTCTCCGTCGTATTTGCTGTACTGACAGCAAACTTGGTAGCACGGTGGCATAGTGGTTAGCACTGTTGCCTCACAGCGCCAGGGACCCGGGTTCGAATCCGGCCTCGGGTGACTGTCTGTGTGGAGTTTGCACATTCTCCCCGTGTTTGCGTGGGTTTCCTCCGGGTGCTCCGGTTTCCTCCCACAGTCCAAAGATGTGCAGGTTAGGTTGATTTGGCTATGATAAATTGACCCTTAGTGTTAGGGGATTAAATATGTGGGGTTACGGGGATAGGGTGGGATATGTGTCGGTGCAGGCTCGATGGGCCGAAATGGCCTCTATCTGCACTGTTGATTCTGTGATACTAGGCACTTGGTCTAAGCGTTAAACAAAGCTTTAATCAACTGTTTCACAACATGGAGGTCTAGTTGTGTCCTTCACTAGGCCAATTTGAAGGGGGGTGGGAAATCTGGGGAATACCTCTCCCACTTCCCCTAGGGCGAACAAAACTAGTCCAGGAGATCACTCTGGTTCTGACAATACTATGCAGTGCCTAGCTCTTGTACGAGATGATCTCCGCCCCAGCCAGAAACAGGTCCCACTCTCCCTTGAAGGAATATAGGATTGGGGCTTGTGGTGGGATTGGCATAAGTGGGAGATGTGTCGTGACCCACAGATCGTAGTTTGAACACAAGGTTTGAGATTTTTGAGATATTCTCTTAATTGTTTGTCAAAATTAAGAACCAAAAATTGTTTTCTCCCCCTTGAAAAAAATCTGTCTGTCTCAAAGTCGCAGCTTAATCTCTTTTGATGTCTGCAGGATACACTACCCACTGCCACTACCCTACACCGGGAAGCCAGATCCAGTTGCTCTCCAGAAAGTAATCCGAGGACTGAAAGAGGAACTCGCCGCTGTGAGATCAAAACAGGGCAAGGATTACCGTGACACCGAGCTCAGGCGGTTAAGAGCAGAGTGAGTCTCAGCAACTTCCACTTTTTATTCCCCCCCCCCCTGTTTTTCCCCTTCCTCTTCCTCCCTCCCCCAAATGTCTCTTCTTCTCATCACCGCCCACCTCTCAGCAGTGACATTATATAATTAACACTCTCCACTACAAGATGTGCAGAGACTCTACTTCTTGAGGTGCAGTGTTACAACAGCACATAAGAACATAAGAATTAGGAGCAGGAGTCGGCCATTTGGCCCCTCGAGCCTGCTCCGCCATTTAATGAGATCATGGCTAATCTTTGACCTCAACTCAAATGAGAGGGGATCTCATTGAAACGTATAAAATTCTAACAGGACTAGACAGACTAGATGCTGGAAGGATGTTCCCGATGGCGGGGGAGTCCAGAACCAGGGGTCACAGTCTACGGATAAGGGGTAAGCCATTTAGGACAGAGATGAGGAGGAATTTCTTCACCCAGAGAGTGGTGAAACTGTGGAATTCTCTACCACACAAGGCAGTTGAGGCCAATTCATTAAATATATTCAAGAAGGAGTTAGATATATTTCTTAAGGCTAAAGGGATCAAGGGATATGGGGAGAAAGTAGGGACAGGGTACTGAATTTGGATGATCAGCCATGATCTCATTGAATGGCGGAACAGGCTCGAGAGGCCGAATGGCCTACTCCTGCTCCTATCTTCTATGTTTCTATCTATGTAACTCCACTTTCCCACCCAATCCCTATATCCCTTGATTCCCCTAGAGTCCAAAATATCGATCTCAGCCTTGAATATACTCAAAGGCTCAGCATCCACAGCCCTCTGGGGCAGAGAATTACAAAGATTCACCACCTTCTGAGTGAAGAAATTCCTCCTCATCTCAGTCTTAAATGGCCGACCCCTTATCCTGAGACTGTGACCCCTCGTTCTAGACTCACCAGCCAGGGGAAACATCGGGGTAGATTTTGCCGAACCTGTCGGGAAGAAGGCGGGACTTCCCCTTTTGGGTTTTTGACCCGCCTACTTCGACGTCCGGCCAATCCGCGCGATTTTCCCGTGATTGACCTTGTTGAGCTCGCTCAGCAGGCCAATTAAGGGCCACCCGGCAACAGGTGACGTCACAGACTGAAATGTCATCTGTCAAGAGTTCTTTGACAGATGAAATATCCGTGTTTCACAGCTGTTTGAAGCTGTCAAACACTGACACTCTGAGTTCTAAGCTGAGTCATTCTTCACAGACTCAGTTAGAACTCACACCGGCACTCAAAGCTGAAGGCTGTCACTTTTGACAGATTGCAGCCGTTCAGCTTTCAGTACCGGCTGAGTGATGCGCTCCCGACGGCTACAGGAAGAAAGGCTGTTAAAGTAAGTACAGGTAAGTAAAAGTTCTTTACACACTTTAGACACACCAAACACACTTACCTTTGCACTCATGCACCCATCACTCACCTGAGCGCCGACATCGCGACCCCTCCAACTCCTTCAACCCGACGGCCCACCTGCTCTACCTGGCGTGGTTTGGAGCCGTCGGGGAAACCCACACGACACCCCTCAAAATAGGGATTAGGCTAAAAACTGCCTGTTAACTACCCGTTAATTAGCACTAATCCCTTCCCGCCTGGTTTCGGCGGGTCCCAGTGCGGGGCGGGTACCCGCCGCCCCCGAAACTTACGTGGGGCGGGGTTTTGGGCGGGATGGTGTCGGGACCCCCAAAGTCGGGATTTCCCCCCCCACGCCTGAAACCCCGCCTGACGGCTCCCCGAAAATCTAGCCCATCCTCTCAGCATCCACCCTGTCAATCCCCCTCAGAATCTTGTATGTTTCAATAAGATCACCTCTCATTCTTCTAAACTCCAGAGAGTATCGGCCCAACCTGCTCAGTCTCTCCTCATAGGACAACCCTCCCATCCCAGGGATCAACCGAGTGAACCTTCATTGCACCGCCTCTAAGGCAAGAATGTCCTTCCTCAGATAAGGAGACCAAAACTGTGCACAGTACTCCAGGTGTGGCCTCGCCAAAGCCCTGTACAATTGTAACAAGACTTCCTTACTCTTGTACTCCAGCCCCCTTGCATTAAAGGCCAACATGCCATTTACCTTCCTAATTGCTTGCTGTACCTGCATGCTAACCTTCTGTGTTTCCTGTACGAGGACACCCAAATCTCTCTGAACACCGACATTTAATACAAAAGCACAATACTGCAGATGCTGGAAATCTGAAATAAAAACAGAAAATGCTGGAAATACTCAGCAGGTCAGGCAGCATCCGTGGAGAGAGAAACAGAGTTAACGTTTCAGATCGATGACCCTTCGTCAGATTCCTGACGAGATGGGTCATCGACCTGAAACATTGACTCTGTTTCTCTCTCCACAGATGCTGCCTGACCTGCTGAGTGTTTCCAGCATTTTCTGTTTTTATACCGACCATTGAATAGTTTCTCGCTGTATTACTCCGCCGTGTGCTCCTCAGGTTCGATAAGCTGCTGCAGGAGAAGCAGAAGCTGGAGGACATGACCCTGCAGCTCCAGGAGCAGGTGAAACTCTCCGGCACAGCGACTGTAGCCAAAGATGTGAAAATCCTGAAAAAGATTATCCAAAGCTTGGAGGAGGAGCTGATGAAGGAGAAAACACAAAATCAGAGAGCAGCGAGGAAACGGAACCAGGAATACCGGCAGATCCTGGATGAGGTGAGACTTGAGTTAACCGTGCAGCGTTTGTGTACAGTCGTCTTGAACATTGCAGAGTCTTGCCTCTGTTCGATAAACTTTAACGGGAAATAAGAAATTTGGCAGATATCGAGAAATCGAGACCTTTTTTACTTGTGAAATTTTCCTCATTTGAAGTGAGGAATCTCGGAGCTGGAACGGAAACACTTCCCCCTTTCCCCAATTCCAATTCCCCTTTTGAAAGTTACTATTGAATCTGCTTCCACCGCCCTTTCAGGCAGTAAATTCCAGGGCCCAGAAATTCGGGTCTCCACAGGTGAGTACGCACGGGGTACTCACCGGTAGGCCCGATGGAAGTGCCGGTTTCCTGCATGCACTGCGCATGCGCGGGAAACCGGCACTTCCGTTCCCCTGAAAGCAGGGGTTCAGAGGTCGAACGCGTGCGCGGGGGAGGCTGCGCGTGCGCATCGAACTTAGTTTTTTTTTTACAGGTTTTCCCGGGAACGTAAGCCTGCAGAATTTAGAAATATAAAAAGCAGGCGTAAGGCCTGCTTTTTACAAGGTAAGTGGTGAATTAATTAAAATTAAAACATTTTTCCCACAGGTTTATTATTTTTAAATACTTTAAAGCAAGGTAAGTTGATTTTTAGCCCCGTTAGAAAATAAAAAAAAAAATTTCAAAAATTTAAATTATTGTTTAAAATAGTTATTTCATGTAATTTATAGTTTATTTAAAAAATGTGATTTAAAAAAAATTTATTTGAAGATTTAGTGCTATTTTGGGGCCGTAGTATTTATAAGTCTTGACAGCACTTCCTGTCAGACTTATGAATGGAGCATTCCCTCCTCCGATTGGCTCCCCATGGCCCACGTGATCCCTGGGGACGCATCGAACTAACTGCGCCCCTGGGATACGCAAGCACTGCGCGCCGGCAGCTGGACCAGGCCCCGGATCGCAATTCCACGGGGGCCCACAGCTCAACGGCCGGCGCGCAAGGTAAGTGCAGGTCGGGGGGGCTTGCACTCGCGGGAAGCCCCCGACCCGAATTTCTGGGCCATTATATCACAATAACTCGCTGCGTGATTTTTTTTTTTCCTCGTCTCCCCTCTGGTTCTTTTGCCAATCACCTTAAATCTGTGCTCTCTGGTTACCGACCCTCCTGCCACTGGAAACCGTTTCTCCTTATTTGCTCGTATCAGAACCCCTTCATGATTTTGAACACCTCTGTCAAATCTCCTCTTAATCTTCTCCGCTCTAAGGAGAACAACCCCAGTTTCTCTAACATAAAATATTAGCTTCTCTAATCTTGCCACATAACTGATTCTTTTTGCTGATTTATTTTTTTTCAGCTGGAAGAGGTAAAGGCTTCCGAGCGGAAACTGAAAGTGCGCGTGAAGAACCTGACCGTCGAGCTGGCCTTGTACAAAAGGGGGTGAGTTTGCGACAGAAATGCCACATGTACTGAAACCTGATACAGGAAGCGCGGTGCCGGTTGACCAAAAAGTCCGGATTACAGAGAGGTATACTTACCAAGGTACGAGAGCCCCGCACACGGCCACAGGTGCAGGAGTCCCTGTTGCACGGCCACAGGTACAGGAGCCCCAGTTACACGGCCACAGGTACAGGAGCCCCAGTTACACGGCCACAGGTACAGGAGCCCCAGTTACACGGCCACAGGTACAGGAGCCCCAGTTACACGGCCACAGATCCAGGAGCCCCGGTTACACGGCCACAGGTACAGGAGCCCCAGTTACACGGCCACTAATATATAGTAAAACTTACCTGAACCTACTCCTGAATTTTGCCAGTTAAGAGAGAGTTTCCTGTAGATAACCAGGAATCTGATTAAGGAGGCTGGATATAATTAAAAATATGACCGCGAAGCTCAAAACAAAAATATATTTTATTACATCGAAGCTATGGCACAGAAACAGGCCGTTCGGCCTGACTGGTCTATGCTGGTCTTTATACTCCACACTAGCCTATTCCATGAAACCGGTGCGGCTGCAGGCGGCAGTGTTGACACCGGCAGCCCATCTATGGCTGTTCACGAATGAGCAAGGTCCAGGTAACAGGACTAAGGACCGTGACCCTATTAACTGAAGGTTCACTGAGAAATTAGCAGAAGGCAATTCCAGATGAGGAGGGCCATTCAGCCTATCTTGGGTCACCCATCCAGAGGTGACCCTAAAGTCCGCCCCACCCCCATCGCACCATTTCTACAGGGGATTGACGTTTCCCCTCTCGTTTAAACGGCACCTAAATATCCGGAATTCTCTATTAACCGGCAAAATTCTCACTCCGAAAACACCACCTCGATAACCGGCAATGTTGCCGAGTCCGAGTCTCCCGCGGTGGCCGAGTTAGTCAGTGGGGCACGGTGGCATAGTGGTTAGCACTGTTGCCTCACAGCGCCAGGGACCCGGGTTCGAATCCGGCCTCGGGTGACTGTCTGTGTGGAGTTTGCACATTCTCCCCGTGTTTGCGTGGGTTTCCTCCGGGTGCTCCGGTTTCCTCCCACAGTCCAAAGATGTGCGGGTTAGGATGATTGGCTATGATAAATTGACCCTTAGTGTTAGGGGGATTAAATACGTGGGGTTATGGGGATCGGGTGGGATATGTGTTGGTGTAGGGGTTACGGGGATCGGGTGGGATATGTGTCGGTGCAGGCTCGATGGGCCGAAATGGCCTCTATCTGCACTGTGGGGTTTCTGTGATTTCTGTGGGGGTAGTTCTCCAAACTGCCACTACTCGGCTTCTTGGCACTGTCGGAAGTCGGAACACCTCAATACCCCTGTAACAGGAGTCTGACTCTCCCGCACTGCCGGTAGTCTCTTCTGATCCGCCATTTTACAGGGGTACTGTGTGTCTCCCACGCTGCTGATAGTCACTGCATTGCATTACCCTCAACTGGCAGTACTGTACTTAATCAAGCATCTTCCACCATCCATTTAACACAACATTCTGGAGGTGAGTACCCAATTACTGTATACTGCACATTTCTTGATTTTTTAAATTTTTCTTTGTTAAAAATAGCCTCGGTAGATAACCCTCTCCGTCATCCGGAATTTTTGATCAACCGGCAACACGCCGGTCCCGTCGGTGCCGGATACCAAAGTGTTTCCTGTAATACAAAAAGCAGAACACTGCGGAGGCTGGAAATCTGAAATAAAAGCAGAACATGCTGGAAATGCTCAGCCGGTCAGACAGCAGCTGTGGAGAGAGCGAGAAAACCGAGTTAACGTTTCGGGTCGATGACCTTTCGTCAGAACTGGGAAAAAGTTAGAGATCTTAACTCGACCTGAAACGTTAACTCTGTTTCTCTCTCCACCGATGCTGCCTGGCCTGCTGAGTATTTCTCGCATTTTCTGTTTCTAATTCCTGTTTATCTATTACTTGCTTTATTATATATATAAACCATCCAAACCTACATCTGTTCTTTTCCCCAAACCCCAGCGATGTGGCCATTTTATCTTGTAAGCCACAATTTCACTCAGCCTCCCTACCCGTGACCTCCAGTGGTGCAGTTCTGTGGGTTTTTAAAAAATTCATTCATGGGATCTGGGCGTCGCTGGCAATTTATTGCCCCTTGAGAAGGTGGTGGTGAGCCGCCCTCTTGAACCGCTGCAGTCCGTGTGGTGAAGGTGCTCCCACAGTGTTGTTAGGGAGGGAGTTCCAGGATTTTGACCCAGCGACAATGAAGGAACGGCCGATATATTTCCAAGTCAGGATGGTGTGTGACTTGGAGGGGAACTTGGAGGTGGCGGTGTTCCCATGCGCCTGCTGCCCTTGTCCTTCTAGGTGGAAGAGGTCGCGGGTTTGGGTGGTGGGTGGATGAGAATATTTTTCTTTCAGAGGGGACTGGGATCAAATTTTGTTTGATTACCCTCCTGTGAGGCGCCTTGGGACGTTTTAATATGTTAAAAGTGCTATTTAAATGCAAGTTTTGTTGTTTGGGATGTTGCTGATCTTTACCTGGGTCTTAACTGGTCTGATTTAGCTATAATGTGATATTCGTCCCTCTTTGTTTTGATGATCCCAATATTCCCTAAGGTCAGATGTTCCTGCTATTAACAGCTGCAGACTTTAAACACATTCTCCCCTCTTCTCTCCGCCCGCCCCCGCACCCCGACCCTGCTCTCCCCATCTTGTCTGGCTGACGCTCTGCTTTTCCTTTTCAGTCGACTCACTCCATTGGGACCCTCTCCAC
This sequence comes from Somniosus microcephalus, assembly GCF_052327205.1. Taxonomy (NCBI): domain Eukaryota; kingdom Metazoa; phylum Chordata; class Chondrichthyes; order Squaliformes; family Somniosidae; genus Somniosus; species Somniosus microcephalus. The sequence continues at coordinate 7,562,612 of NC_141020.1, forward strand.
AAAACCGATCGAATTTAAATCTCAGCTCTGGCCGGCGTTCTCAGACCAGGACAGACTCGGCCACCAGAGTTCGAGAGGACAGTCAGCCGGCCTCGCGGGAACGGAGCAAGCCGCGGTCGGGGCCCCGAGAAAAGGAAAGGCCCGCGTCCAGAGAGAGAAGTGGCCGGTGGGCCACGTTCCGCGAGAGGGAGCGCTCCTCCTCCAGGGAGAGCCAGCAAGGAAATCGTTGCCGTGCGGCCAGACTGTCTCCATCTCCAATAGGTACCGCTTATCCCCAAACTATGGCCCTGTGCAGAAGAAACTCGTGCAAATCAAGTGACAATCATAGAATAGTACAGCACAGAAGGAGGCCATTCGGCCCATTGAGTCTGCGCCGGCTCTTTCGAAGAGCAATCCAGTCAGTCCCACTCCCCCGCTCTTCCCCCATATCCTTGCAATTTTATCTCCCTCAAGTATTTATCCAATTCCCTTTTGAAAGCTACTATTACAACAGTGACCACACTTCAAAAAGTACTTCATTGGCTGTAAAGCGCTTTGTGCCATCTGGTGGTCGTGAAAGGCGCTATACAAATGCAAGTCTTTCTTTTATTAAATCTGTATCCACCGCCCTATCAGGCAGCGCATTCCAAATCCTAACCCCCCGTTGCGTTTAAAAAAAAGTTTTTCCTCCTGTGGCCTCTGGTTCTTTTTGCCAATCGCCTTAAATCTGTGCCCTCTGGTTATCGACCCGTCAGCAGGGGGAGTTCTCCCCGGTGTCCTGGGGCCAATATTTATCCCTCAACCAACATCACTAACACAGATGATCTGGTCATTATCACATTGCTGTTTGTGGGAGCTTGCTGTGCGCACATTGACTGCCGCGTTTCCCACATTACAACAGTGACCACACTTCAAAAAGTACTTCATTGGCTGTAAAGCGCTTTGGGACGTCTTGAGGTCGTGAAAGACGCTGTAGAAATGCAAGTCTGTCTTTTTATTGGAAACATTTTCTCCTTATTTATTCTAACTGAACCCTTCATGATTTTGAACACCTCTATCAAATCTCCTCTAAGCCTTCTCTGCTCTAAGGAGAAGAAAACGCAGGTTCTCCAGTCTCTCCACATAACTGTAATCCCTCATCCCTGGAATCATTCACTGGTCCTTTTTTGGTTATAGGTTTTATTAACATCCCCCCCCCCCCTGGTGAATTTAGTACTTATTAAGGTGAAAGATGTTAGTGTTACGATGTGGAACACGTCACCATTTTGGGCATCCCGTGTCTGTATCATGCACTTCCCAAAGCCAGGCAAACAACAGGCTCGATGCAGTAGAAATCTCTCTCTACACTGCCCCCCCCTCTTCCCCCCCCCCCCCCCCCATCAATGTGTTTCAGTCCTAGCTTCAGGAGAGCACCTCGGACTGTACCAGTGTGATATTTCCATCGACCGCAGCAGGCATCGTACGGCCTCACTGAGCAAGCTTAACCCCAGAGTTGAGTGAGTGACTTGTGAGATTAACTGTTTGTTTAAGCTGATGGCCCCCCATAAGCCAGTCCAGCCCAGTGGAGGCCTTTCTCACTGCGTTAGCTTTGTGCCTGGAGCATACAGACTATTAGCCACCTTACTGGAGAAACAAAACAAGTCTGCTCCCTGTACACAGAACCCCCTGCTGCAAACTATAACCTGCACACAATAAAAATGGTACAAAGTAAAAAGATTTATACAGCGCCTTTAACGCAGTAAAACATCCCAAGGTGCTTGACAAACAAAATTTTGACACTGAGCCACATAAAAGAGACATTAGGACAGGTGCGAGGTAGGTTTTAAGAAGCATTTTTCTGTGCTGTTAATTCTATGTAATTACATTTTTTTTTTCTTACATAGAAACACAGAAGATAGGAGCAGGAGTAGGCCATTCAGCCCCTCGAGCCTGCTCCGCCATTCAATGCGATCATGGCTAATCATCCAAATTCAGTTCCCTGTCCCTGCTTTCTCCCCATACCCCTTGATCCCTTTAGCCTTAAGAAATATATCCAACTCCTTCTTGAATATATTTAATGTATTGGCCTCCACTGCCTTCTGTGGTAGAGAATTCCACAGGTTCACCACTCTCTGGGTGAAGAAATTCCTCCTCATTTCTGTCCTAAATGGCTTACCCCTTATCCTTAGACTGTGACCCCTGGTTCTGGACTCCCCGGCCATCGGGAACATCCTTCCTGCATCTAGTCTGTCTAGTCCTGTTAGAATTTTATAAGTTTCGATGAGATCCCCTCTCATTCTTCTAAACTCCAGCGAGTACAAGTCCAATCGACCCAATCTCTCCTCATACGTCATTCCTGCCATCCCAGGTATCAGTCTGGTGAATCTTCGCTGCACTCCCTCCATGGCAAGAACATCCTTCCTCAGATAAGGCGACCAAAACTGCACACAATACTCAAGATGTGGTCTCACCAAAGCCCTGTACAACTGCACCCAGGATTGAATTATGTACATTTCCAACCGGTATTGGAACCCCAGCAAAACTGTGGCGGCCCTTGAGTCCCCCGACTTGTAGTTTGCAGCTGCCAGGCTCCCGGATACCTCTTGGTATCACCAGATCCACCAGCAGAATATTTGGTGGTTGGGTATGGCAGGTGCAGGCTGTTACTGGGCATCCATGACTCCTCCCAGTGGCCCCGCCTCAGGGGGAGCGGAATATGGGTATAGGCCGCCCTCCCTCAGTGGCAACGTGCGTTCGGACGCCTCGTGCGCGTGTGGGACGGGGCCTCAGAGGCAGGGTGTCGTTAAGCCACTCTCATTCTCACAGCCTTTATTCTCCCCAGGGTCCCGACAGCCCCGCTTTGACCCCACTGCGTATGTGCAGGACAAGGATCGCAAACAGAAGGAGATGGACCAGAGAAAGTAAGTGACGTAAGAAAACTACTAGGCACTTGGTCTAAGCGTTAAACAAAGCTTTAATCAACTGTTTTACAACATGGAGATCTAGTTGTGTCCTTCACTAGTTCCTGTTAAGAATGTCCTGCGCAAGCTGGGCCCGTGCCCGAGTATTTATACTCTCCCTGGACAGCGCCACCCGCAGGCCGCTCAGTATTATTTCATAAGTCTTTCTTTCATGAATGACTGATTCATGTCAGTAAGTTTATTGAAAGGGGAGAATGCTGATTAAAAGCACTGTGGTTCATTAAGTGACGAGGGCCGTCTTTAAATAGCAGCTTGCAGACGGTCCTGGTGAGTGAGATCGCCTTTTACTGCTGTTCCTGCCTCCTACAGTGATGTAGATATCTGTTGGTTCTTTGGGCGCGATCTTGCCAGCCCTGGGGAGGCGAGTTTGGAGGCGGGACTGCTGGGAAAATGGTAGAATCTGGGGGGCGGGTGCCCATCCCGCCCCCGACTGCCTCCATGCCATAAAGCGGAATATAGGGAGTTAGGAGATAAATTAAAAAACAGGACCTCAAAGGTAGTAATCTCAGGATTGCTACCAGTGCCACGTGCTAGTCAGAGTAGAAACAGAAGGATACTTCAGATGAATACGTGGCTAGAGGAATGGTGCCAGGGGGAGGGATTCAAGTTCCTGGGACATTGGAACCGGTTCTGGGGGAGGTGGGACCAGTTCAAACCGGACGGTTTGCACCTGGGCAGGGCTGGAACCGATGTCCTAGGGGGAGTGTTTGCTAGTGCTGTGGGGGAGGGTTTAAACTAAAATGGCAGGGGGTTGGGAACCTGAGCAGGGAGACAGAGGAAAGGGAAACAAGGATAAAAGCAAAAGATAGGAAGGAGAAAAACAAAAGTGGCAGTCAGAGAAATCAACGGTTTAAATCAAACATGGCCACAGTAAATAATAATTCTAATAGGTCTAAGAGCGTTAAAAAAAACAAGCCTGAAGGCTTTGGGCTAGATTTTCAGTTGCTTGCGCCAGCAGTTAGCGCCTTAAGAGAAGTGATTTCCGGGCGCTATGCGTGTAGCGCCCGGGCGCAGCGCAGTTTGCGCCCCGCCCCAAATTAAGTTGCCCGTTAGCGCCGGCGCAAAGTTTAGCGCCCGCCCGGATGCGCGCGCAGAAAATGACGTCACATCCTCGTGCAACGCCCTTTGGCCGCCCCGATTGCAAACTTCAGTCGGACCGCCCCATTGTGCGGCGGGCGGCCGGAGCGTTTGGAAAAAGGAACGCAACACAACCAGCGCGGGCCCCGGGGGGCGCTAATTAAAGGGAACGTCCTCTCCAGTATAAAGGCCATCCATTATTTCAGAAAACAGTCTTGTGCAACGCATTTCTGGAGACACAACAAGGAGGATAGCTAACTGGTTTCAAGCAGCAAGAGCCAGGTATTTTTGGACTCAGGCAACAGCGCTGCAAGTGGCCATTTGGAAATTAGAGTGTTTGCCAGGATTTGATGGGGGTTGCATGGGGTGCCAACGCGGAGCTGCAGCTCCATGTCCGTAGGGCTCGCAGACGTATTGTGAGAGGGGCAGCCCTGGCTAGAGGCAGAGGGGGCTACAGGCGTCGGCCACGTAGGCCTTACCCAGTCAGGCTATACCGCCAGCAGCGCTCCTACCTAAACATGAGTGCCGCGCGATGTGTTAAAAGGCTCCGATTCCGGAAGGGGGTGATTGCAGAGATCTGCCACCTGCTTCGCCGAGATCTGCGGCCAAAGCTCAGGTGCAGGACGTCTCTGTCGGTGGAAGTGAAGGTGACAGTGGCATTGAACTTCTATGCCACCGGCTCCTTCCAATACGCTGCTGGGGACATAGCAAACATCTCCCAGTACGGCGCGCATCGCTGCATCCGCCAGGTGACCGAAGCACTGTTCAGAAGGAGAAGCCAATTCATCTCCTTCCCCATGGCCCTGGAGAGCCAGCATCAGCGCGCATTGGGATTTTCCAGACTCGGGGAATTCCCCTTGGTGCAGGGCGCCATTGACTGTACGCATGTGGCTTTGCGGGCCCCTCTGGAGCATGGCGAGCAGTATCGCAACAGGAAGGGCTACCATTCTCTGAATGTGCAGCTGGTCTGTGACCACAAGCAGCGCATCATGGCAGTCAATGCCAGCTTCCCAGGCAGCAGCCACGATGCCTTTATCCTGCGGCAGAGTACTGTGCATGACATGTTCCAGGCACAGCCTCCCCCAAGAGGATGGCTACTCGGGGACAAAGGCTATCCTTTGTGCACCTGGCTCATGACCCCGCTCCGCGCGCCCAGGACCGCTGCTGAAGAGGCCTACAACGAGAGCCATCAAACCACCCGCAACATCATCGAGCTAACTATTGGGGTCCTCAAGCAGCGGTTCCGCTGCCTTGATTGCTCCGGAGGAGCTCTCCAGTATTCGCCGGACCGGGTCTCCCAATTTGTGGTGGTTTGCTGCATGCTACACAACCTGGCTATCCGCAGGACTCAGGCACTGCCACCTGACGTTGGACCAGCACCTCAGGAGGAGCATGAGGAGGAGGAGGAGGAGCAGGAGTACGTTCCCAGGAGGGAGCGACCAGGGCCAAGGGCCGCACGACGCCACCTTATTACACGGTACTTCTAAGCCCCCTGTCAGGGAATGGCCAGGGGCCATGAGGGAAGATGAATGCAGCCGCTCCGCAAGCCCTCAGCCGGCGAAGCCAACAAACACTAAGAAGAACAACCATGGAGACTGCATGAATAAAGATAATTTTTTATTAAACAAAAATGAAAAGCCCTTCCCACATGAATCCCCAAAAACAATAAACGGGCCCCACAAAAAGCCCAACAAACGACTCACTCCCAAAAACTGGGGAGGAGCCACTCCACCTTTATTGAAACCGGGCCTCAACGTCGGCCTAACGCAAAAAAAAAGCCCTCCAAAAGCACAACCATGGGCAAAATAAAGATGGCCACCGCCATATTAAAGGAAAGCTGGCCACACCCTCTACTGAGTGGCCCGCGAGGGCGAGACCTTGGCCAGCATTTTGCCTCCCCTGCCCTGCCTGCTGCTCCTTCGCAAGCTCTGCCCAGTGGCTGCTGCGAGGCTGGGGGAAGGCGCCTGAGGCTCAGATGCCCTTCCGCCAGATGCCGCTGGGGGGCGGCCTACACGGCGTTTGGGCCTCGAGGGGCCGTCTCCTGAGTGGCGCGCCTGAGCCTGGCCACCATCAGCTGCAGCCGCTTGCCCTTGACGCCCCAGAGGGGGAATGGCGGCGACGGATGGTGCAATGTGGGCCAGCTGGCGTCTGGGATGCGCTGGCTGGTGCTGTGGCGCGGTGGCACTCGGCCGGGCCCGCACTGCAGGATCCGCAGCAATCAGCCGACGGCCGGCTTGCTGGGATGGTCCAGCGCGGCGCCTGCCCTGGCGATGCCTGCCTGAGACAGCGCGTGTGGCAGCAGTGAGTGGCCCTGTGGTCCTGGTGTGCGCGTGCATCACATCCGCCAGGGTCTTGACGGCATCAGTTAGCATGCGGCCAGTCGCGGCAGTTGCTGCCCCGAACTCGCGCACACTGGTCGCCAGCGACTCGATGGCCTCAGGCATGCGCCCCACCACGCTCATGAGCTCCGTGTGGCGCCGGTCCGAGTCGTCGGCCATCTGATCGAGCTTCCGCACCTCCTCCGAAGTGAAGGTGTCCGGACTGGAGTCGCGACTCTCCCGCTGGGGAGGAGGGGGCCGAACTAGGGGACCCTTGCCGCGTTGGTGACGGCGAGTGTGCCGAGCAGCAGCACTCCCCTCTGATCCTTCCCCCCTTTGGGGGGAAGGCCGCGGGCCACGCGCACGGCTGCTGGGTGGCTGGACGCCACTGGTCCCAGAAGCTGCATTGCCCTGCGACAGTTCCTCCAGGCACTCGTCCAGTGAGGAGGTGTCGAGCATTTCCTCCTCTCCTGCGGGACGTGACTGTTCCCCCGAAGGTCCGGCTTGCTCCTCCTCCTCCTCCTGGTTGGAGGTGCTGTCACTGGCAGCCTCAGGGTCCTGGTCGTCACCAGCTGAAAGCAGGAATGCACAAGAGTAGCTTCAGAGTGAGGAGACGGCGTCAGCGAGGGAGTTAGGACTGGTGGGATTCAGCGCATTGGTGGGACAGTGGCAAAGGAGGTAGCTCGGATGGGCCAGTGCGACGCGAGAGGGCCAAAAGGCGAGGTCCTTACCATTGCCGGGCAGTGGAGGGTCGGATACACCGCACGCTGTGGGGACAATCACACGTGCTCCCATGAGCACACACACGCGCTCCTCCAGCCGAGTGAGCTTCTGCAGCTTGGCGCGGCCACCCCTGGCACGGGCCTGGCGATTAAACGCTACTTTAGCCTGCAAGAGAAAGGACGGGCTGTAAGTGCGCAGTGAAGCCCTGATGTAGTGTGCACTGCCTCCCATGGTGGAATAGCTTGGACAGAGTGAAGCCCTGATGTAGTGAGCACTGCCTCCCATGGTGGAATAGCTTGGACAGAGTGAAGCCCTGATGTAGTGTGCACTGCCTCCCATGGTGGAATAGCTTGGACAGAGTGAAGCCCTGATGTAGTGTGCACTGCCTCCCATGGTGGAATAGCTTGGACAGAGTGAAGCCCTGATGTAGTGTGCACTGCCTCCCATGGTGGAATAGCTTGGACAGAGTGAAGCCCTGATGTAGTGTGCACTGCCTCCCATGGTGGAATAGCTTGGCCAAAGTGTAGAGTGCCGAATGGCCATTTGATGCTCATGACTGTCCCAATGCTGCTGGCTGAGGGCTGGCCAATAGGACTTTCAGGTCCCTTTGCCCATCATGTCAGGTGTACATGCAAGAATGAGGAGGAGACTGGAAAGGCTACTCACCCTCACAATCCTGGTCAGATCGTTGTACTTCTTACGGCATTGTGTGTGGGTCCTGGGGGCCTCGCCGGTGAACGTCACCCTCTGGGCGATCTGCTTCCAGGCTTTGGTGTAGTCGTGGTGGGTTGGATTCCTCCCACTGTCTGGAAACAAGATCTTGCGCCTCACCTCCAGAGCTGTGAGCATGATGTCCAGATCACCCTCTGAGAAGCGCAGGGCACGCTGACGGGCCTTCTCTGGCGTTGCCATGACTCCCTGGGGCTGAGCAGTAGTGTTGAGGCCTCTTTGCAAGGCTGCAGTGTGCAGGGCGTGGCAGCAGACCAATTCGTCCCTTCCCCCTTTAAGAGCTGGTCGGCACCACGGGGTCTGCTGTCAGTGCAAAAATGACCGCACCCGTGCTGCGCCCCGCCTGGGCGCTATCCCTCTGGACCGCCGGCTTAGCGCCTAAAGAGAGTAGTGGAACGCCTCTTTTAGCGCTCCACCAACCTCTTAGGGCGAAGCCACTGAATTCCCGGCAACGGGGCGCTACTTTGGGGCGGGCGCTAAGGTTAGCGCCCCAAAACTGCCTATACTGAAAATCTAGCCCTTTGTGTCTTAATGCGAGGAGCATTTGTAATAAGGTGGATGAATTGGCTGCGCAAATAGAAGTAAACAAATACGATTTGGTTGGGATTACGGAAACGTGGCTCAAGGAAGGCCAGGACTGGGAACTCAACATCCAGGGGTATTCGATATTCAGGAAAGATAGGCAAAAAGGAAAGGGAGGTGGGGTAGCATTACTGGTTAAAGAAGGGATTAACACAATTGTAATGAAGGATATTCGCTCTGACGAGGTGGAATCTGTATGGGTAGAATTGAGAAATACTAAGGGGGAAAAAAACGTTAGTGGGAGTGGTTTATAGACCTCCAAATAGTAAGGCGGAGGTTGGGGATGGCATTAAAAGGGAAATTAAAGAAGTGTGCAGTAAGGGCACAGCAGTCATCATGGGTGACTTTATTCTACATATAGATTGGGCCAACCAAATGAGTAACAATACTGTGGAGGAGGAATTCCTGGAGTGTTTACGGGATGGTTTCCTGGACCAATATGTCGAGGAACCAACCAGAGATCAGGCCATCTTAGACTGGGTATTATGTAACGAGAAAGGATTCATTAGCAATCTTGTTGTACGAGGCCCCTTGGGTCGGAGCGATCATAATATGATCGAATTCTTCATTAAGATGGAGAATGAAGTAGTTGACTCGGAGACTAGGGTCCTCAATTTAAATAAAGGAAACTACGATGGTCTGAGGAGCGAGTTGGGTAGGATTGATTGGGGAATGGCACTCAAAGGGTTGACGGTGGATAGGCAATGGCAAACATTCAAAGACCAAATGGATGAACTACAGAATTTGTTCATCCCAGTTTGGCATAAAAATAAAACAAAAAAGGTGACCCAACCGTGGCTAACAAGGGAAATTAGGGATAGCATAAGGTCCAAGGAGAGGGCATATAAATTGGCCAGAAAAAGTAATAATCCTGAGGATTGGGAGCAGTTTAGGATTCAACAAAGGACAAAGGGATTAATTAAGAAAGGGAAAATAGAATATGAGAGTAAGCTTGCAGGGAACATAAAAACTGACTGTAAAAGCTTTTATAGATATGTGAAGAGAAAAAGATTGGTGAAGTCAAGCGTAGGTCCCTTGCAGTCAGAATCGGGGGAATTTATAATGGGGAACAAAGAAATGGCAGACCAACTAAATACATATTTTGGTTCTGTCTTCACAAAGGAGGACACAAATAACCTCCCAGAGATGCCGGGGAACATAGGGTCTGATGAAAGGGTGGAACTGAAAGAAATCAGTATTTGTAGGGAAATGGTGTTAGGAAAATTGATGGGACTGAAGGCCGATAAATCCCCAGGGCCTGATAATCTACATCCCAGGGTACTTAAAGAAGTGGCCCTAGAAATAGTAGATGCATTGCTGGTCATCTTCCAGAACTCGATAGACTCTGGAACGGTACCCATGGATTGGCGGGTAGCTAATGTTACCCCACTATTCAAAAAAGGTGGTAGAGAAAAGGCGGGGAATTATAGACCGGTAAGCTTGACATCGGTAGTGGGGAAAATGCTAGAGTCCATTATAAAAGATGTAATAGCAGAGCACTTGGAAAGCAGTGACTGGATCGGACAAAGTCAACATGGATTTACAAAAGGTAAATCATGCTTGACTAATCTACTGGAATTTTTTGAGGATGCAACTGGTAAAATAGATAAGGGAGAACCAGTGGATGTGGTGTATTTGGACTTTCAGAAGGCTTTCGATACGGTCCCGCATAAGGATTAGTGTGCAAAATTAAGGCACATGGGATTGGAGCCAAGGTATTGACTTGGATAGAGAACTGGTTGGCAGACAGAAAGCAAAGAGTTGGAATAAACGGGTCGTTTTCCGAGTGGCAGGCAGTGACTAGTGGGGTACAGCAAGGATTGGTCATAGGACCCCAATATAAATGATCTGGACGAGGGAATTGGATGTAATATCTCCAAATTTGCAGACGACACAAAGCTGGGTGGGAGGGTATGCTGTGAGGAGGATGTCGTGAAACTCCAGTACGATTTGGACAGGTTGGGTGATTGGGCAGAAACATGGCAAATGCACTATAATGTGGATAAATGTGAGGTTATCCACTTTGGTGGCAAAAACAGGAAGGCAGATTATTATTTGAATGGCAATAGATTGGGAGAAGGGGAAGCACAAAGAGACCTGGGTGTTCTTGTGCACCAGTCGCTGAAGGTAAGCATGCAGGTGCAGCAGGCGGTTAAGAAGGCAAATGGTATGTTGGCCTTCGTAGCAAGAGGGTTCGAGTACAAGAACAAGGATGTCTTGCTGCAGTTGTACAGGGCCTTGGTGAGACCACACCTTGAGTATTGTGTGCAGTTTTGGTCGCCTTACCTGAGGAAGGACGTTCTTGCCATGGAAGGAGTGCAGCGAAGATTCACCAGGCTGATACCTAGGATGGCAGGAATGACGTACGAGGAGAGATTGTGTCGATTGGGCTTATACTCACTGGAGTTTAGAAGATTGAGAGGGGATCTCATCGAAACCTATAAAATTCTGTCAGGCCTGGACAGACTAGATGCAGGAAGGATGTTTCTGATGGCCGGGGAGTCCAGAACCAGTGGTCATAGTCTAAGGATAAGGGGTAAGCCATTTAGGACTGAAATGAGGAGGAATTTCTTCACCCAGAGAGTGGTGAACCTGTGGAATTCTCTGCCACAGAGGTCGGTGGAGGCCAGTTCATTAAGTATGTTCAAGAAAGAGTTGGATATATTTCTTAAGGCTAAAGGGATCAAGGGATATGGGGAGAAGGCAGGGACAGGGTACTGAATTTGGATGATCAGCCATGATCTCATCGAATGGCAGAGCAGGCTCGAAGGGCCGAATGGCCTACTCCTGCTCCTATCTTCTATGTTTCTATGTTTCCCAGGAGGCGGGTAGCCGACCTGCGCCGGGTCCCGTCTCCTGGAGGCGGCAAGGGGATTACAGCCACTTAACTGCCTGTTAACAGATAGGTGAGTGGAAAGTGATAGAAAATATTTACTTACCTTTGTTTCTTCCTGCAGGCTTCAACAGTTGGGGATGCGGAGAGTCTCGCACCTCACCAGCAGAGATGACAGGTGGCTGCTACATTCTCCGATGCAACATCCATCTAATTTCTGCTAAAGAGGTTTGATGAGGCCATGAATTCAAGAACTCATCAAACAACAGAGAACGTCAGTGTTTGACAGCTTCACAGAGCTGTCAAACGATGACAATTCATCTGTCAAAAATTTTCGACAGATGAAACGTCATACGCTGACGTTCTCTGTAACCGGCTTCCCCTTAATTGGCCTGCTAAGCCCGCTGGGCAAGGTCAAGGGAAAATAGCGTGAGCTGACCACAAGTCGATGGAGGTGGGACTAAAACCTAACAAGCAGCAGTCCCACCTCCAACGCGCCCCCATTGACAAAATCGACCCCTTCTGTGTTGTAGCTTTGTGAATCTTCACGGCCAGCTGGGCTGGCTCTGGTCTCTTGCACGGTGCCTGGGCCATGTGGGGAACGTTAGCCCCGGGACTAAACCTTAACCTTGGATTCTCGGAATATTTCTTATTCGCTGAGGCCTCCCGCCGTTGTTCCGATCGACTGGCTGCTCCCCTCCCCTCCGCAATCCCCAGGGGGCTACAGTAATTAAAGTCCGTTTGATATTGGCCCCAAATTGTAAAAAATCAACTGCATACTTCCTGTCACAGAAGCAAAAGAAAGAAAGACTTGTGTTTCTACAGCGCTTTTCACGATTTCAGGACGTCCCAAAGCGCTTTACACCCAGTGAAGTCTAGTCACTGTTGTAATGTAGGAAACGCAGCAGCCAATTGCGCACAGCAAGCTCCCACAAACAGCAATGTTAAATGACCAAATAATCTGTTTTAATGATGTTGGTTGAGGGATAAATACTGGCCCCTGCTCTTCTTCGAAATAGTGGCCATGGAGTCTTTTACATCCACCTGAGAGAGCAGACGGGGCCTCGGTTTAACGTCTCATCCGAAAGACGGCACCTCCGACAGTGCGGCACTCCCTCAGCACTGCACTGGGAGTGTCAGCCTAGATTTTCTGCTCAGGTCCCTGGAGTGGGACTTGAACCCACGACCTTCAGACTCTGAGGCAAGCATGCTGAGCCACGGCTGAGGCCTATGCTGTATTATTACACTGACGCTGATGTTTGCCACGACGGATCTCTCTTGCGCAGCTCGAGAAAGATCAACCGGAACATGAGCTGCCTGACCAGCGATGAGCGTGGCAGACCGAAATCCCGACACTGTTCCCGTGAAGGCATCGCAGGGAAGATGCAAGTGGGCAGTCGAAGCCGCACCCGGAGCTCGTCAGGTAGGGGTCGAGGGGGGGTGGTGGTCTTGAGAAGCAGATGAGGGTGGGCCACGTGCTTAGATCACGTGCTGAGGGCCAGCCTGCGATCTGTGCACCGGGCAGAATGTCAGGAGATTTTCCTATTGCCAACTTAGTCAAAGCAAGGCTAAAAGAGTTGGGACGCTACACTTTAGAGAAGCGTAGACTTGGGGGTGATCTGATCTGAGGTTTATAAGACGATGAAGGGGATAGATTGTGTTCCAGTTGACAGTTTGATCTAATTAAACAGGTTAGGGAGGACCAGGGGTCACAATTCTAAGTTGTATAAGGCCAGATCTCGGTTCGATGTCAGGAGGTGGTTCTTCTCCCAGAGAATAGTGGACCTCCGGAACAGGCTGCCGCCTCGTGCGGTGGACACTGATTGGCTGAATTCCTTCCAGCGAGAGCTGAACCTGATTCTGGCTGGGGCGGAGATCACATGATCTCTTACAGAAGAAACATAGAAGATAGGAGCAGGAGTAGGCCATTCGGCCCCTCGAGCCTGCTCCGCCATTCAATGAGATCATGGCTGATCATCCAAACTCAGTACCCTGTCTCTGCCTTCTCCCCGTATCCCTTGATCCCTTTAGCCTTAAGAAATATATCCAACTCCTTCTTGAATATATTTAATGATAATAAGGGAGGCACTGCAGGAAATTCAGGGCCAGAACGATCTCCCGGACTAGTTTCGATCTTCTAGATGGGAATTTCCCAGATTTCACCCCCCCCCCCACCCCCCGCCAAATCGAATGGGCTTTTTAGCTGGGTTTTTTTTTGCCTCTCCCAGGAGATCACATGGTTTGGGGTGGGGTGGGGCGGGGCGTGTATATATTGGCCCAGTAATTCCGTTCCACACACGTGAGTACGGTCGGGGTACTCACGCGTCTGGCCGGAGGAAATGCTGGTTTTCAGCATGCACAGCGCATGCGGAGAAAACCGGCATTTCCTGTCCTCTGAACGAAGGGGTTCAGAGGCACAGCGCGTGCGACTGCACAGGCAGCGCGTGCGCAGTGAACTTCGTCGATTTCATTCATGGATTCAGTGAGGTTAAGTCCTTACAACTTACACATGAAAAAAGCATGTGTAAAGTTGCTCCAGAGGCTGCGGAGGAAGATATATTTTATCGTGGAGCTTCTGAAAGGCAATATTTTTGTTTGGGAAAGGGAGGAAAGTTATTTTAAGAAATGATGAGGTAAGTTTTAAAGTTTAATTTTTTTTTTTTTTAAACGGGTTTTCAGTACTGTAGGTAGAAGGAGCAATTGTGGCTGTGTGAATTGAATTTGCTGTGTTTATTAAATGTGAAAATGACTGTTCTAAAATGAGTAATGTAACATTTCCAACATTTTTAAGAAAGAAACTTTTCATCAGTAATATATTCTTTTAAGTAATTATGTATGTATGTCCGTATATATTCCTTTACGTATATGTATATATTCCTTTACTTATGTGTATGAATGTATGTATTTAATTATGATTTTCCAATAAGTTACTTTCTCTGAAAGTCATAATTAAATACATACATTCATACACATAAGTAAAGGAATATATACATTACATACATATACGCAAAGGAATATATACAGACATACATACATAATTACTTAAAAGAATATATTACTGATGAAAAGTTTCTTTCTTAAAAATGTTGGAGTCATTTTCACATTTAATAAACACAGCAAATTCAATTCACATAGCCACAATTGCTCCTTCTACCTACAGTACTGAAAACCCGTTTTAAAAAACAAAAATAAACTTTAAAACTTACCTCAGCGTTTCTTAAAATAACTTTCCTCCCTTTCCCAAACAAAAATATTGCCTTTCAGAAGCTCCACGATAAAATATATCTTCCTCCGCAGCCTCTGGAGCAACTGTACTCATGCTTTTTTCATGTGTAAGTTGTAAGGACTTAACCTCACTGAAAGCATGAATGAAACCGGCGAATTTTACTGCGCACGCGCTGCCTGTGCAGTCGCACGCATTCTGCCTCTGAACCCCTTCGTTCAGAGGACAGGAAATGCCGGTTTTCCCCGCATGCGCTGTGCATGCTGAAAACCGGCATTTCCTCCAGCCAGACGCATGAGTACCCCGACCGTACTCACGCGTTTGGAACGGAATTACTGGGCCAACATTTTACATGTCAATAAAATGAAAAATTTAACAATTGCACGATTTGTCCCCTCGCATCTACGACTGAGGGTCCAAGGAGGTGCATTGCGCAAGAGGTCATCGTCGTACGTATCCTCACACTGTTCCCTTTCGGGAACTGTATGAAGCGGTGGAAGGATTTCTGGCCACGTTAACGCTCCTTCCGTGACCATAACCATCTTCATACCAGCCATTAGGGTGGTTAGTCCTATGGCGTGAGGGTTTTACGGGCTCCCACAACCCATCTGAGGTGGGGGGGGGGGGGGGGCCACCCACACGCGCGGACGCAAGTATCCCGCTGGATGTCCACCCAGAATTTATAGTTGGAGCTCCGACTCCACTTGCCGGGACTGTCTGGAGCGGGGTTCGAAACCCTACTCCTTCTGGCCCAGCGGCGGGGATGCTTACCGCTACGCAAAAGGCCCACTCCGCGCAAAAGGTGACACCCATACGTTTCCTGCGCCTTTTCCCTCCCCATGACTGGAGCCCTATGCTGCCACTTGAAAGACCAAGCTATCATCTGTCCTTTTCGCAGCGCCTTTGACTTCTCATTACCAATGATGAGCAGGCGCTGCGCCTCCACCTCGTTGAGGAGATTGCTGAGGTCATCATCAGTTCAATTGTGAGTTCTTTTAATGCCGTGAATTGTGCTCATTCCAGCCATTTCACGTTGCTAATCGGAGTGGGCCTTTGGCGTAGCGGTAGGATCCCCGCCGCTGGGCCAGACGGGGTAGGGTTTCGAACCCCGCTCCAGACAGTCCCGGCAAGTGGAGTCGGAGCTCCGGCTCTAAATTCTGGGTTGACATCCACTGGGATATTTGCGTCCGTGGGTGTGGGTGGCCCCCCCTCCTCGTATAGCTTGTGGGAGCCCGTTAAACCCTCCCGCCATAGGACTAACCACCCTAATGGCTGGTTCAAAGATGGTTACGGTCACGGAATGAGCGTTAATCACGGCCATAAATCCTTCCACCACTTCATACAGTTCCCCAAAGGGAACAGTGTGAAGACACGTACGACGACGACGTTGCTAAATAAATAAATGGAATGAAAAAAATTCTTTCAGGGCTTTTAAAAGTCTTTAAATTGCTTTAATTCTGTTTAAAACTACTTCAGATTCTTCAAAATAATGTAAACGTTTTTAAAAGTTTATAAAAGTTACCAAAAGCTTCATAAAAATACCAAAAACCTATTTGAAATGCTGCTCGCCATGTAAAAACGCTTTGCAGCTTGTGAGAAACATTGGGGGCGTGTCCTATTAAACTGAGACCTCAAGGGGCGTGTCTCAGTTGCACTGCGCGCTACAGGCTTCGCGCTGGCTGCACTCCTGGGCGGTGTGACGTCAGACGCTGCCCGGGATTCTTCTGTTTGAAAAAGGAATTCCAGGCGTCCCTGGAGGTGAACGGCAGGCGTGTCGGGTAAGTGCAGATCGGGGGCTTGCACGCGCGGCAAGCCCCCGACCCGAATTTCTGCCCCATTGTGATGCA
This sequence comes from Somniosus microcephalus, assembly GCF_052327205.1. Lineage (NCBI taxonomy): Eukaryota > Metazoa > Chordata > Chondrichthyes > Squaliformes > Somniosidae > Somniosus > Somniosus microcephalus. Next base: position 7,578,883 of record NC_141020.1, read on the forward strand.
CGAGGTGTCGTAATTGTGCGGGACAGGCTGGACGGACCAGAGGGTCTTTACCGCTCCGTCATTGGTCGTATGTTTGTAAACTCTAGGAGGTTTTTAAATTCAGGGGGACTGAGTTGATCTGAATTTGTTAGTTATTGCGGCTTTCATGAAAGGGGGGAGACTTGAGAAATCACTTTCTTCCCCGCCTCGTCCCGCCCCTCCCAACTCCCATCTGACGGAGTGTCTCTCTTTTTTAATATAAGGTGGACTGGCCGTCTCAAACTAATCAATAGCGCAATAAGAATAAAATGAAAACCACATTATACAATCGACAGTAGAGAAGGGTGAGAACTCTGTCAGGGGTATAGGAATCTGCTGAATCAGATTGAATTAGAGATGCAAATAGACGTTAAACACAACACGAGGATCGTTGCCTGACCAACCTGCTTGGAGGGGCCCTTAAAGGGGCCACGCATGTGCGGTATTTTTGAATGGGCCGCGCAGCCCCTTAAAGTTCTGACGAAGGGTTTCGACCTGAAACGTTGACTCCGTTTCTCTCTCCGCGGATGTTGCCCTGGCCTGCTGAGTTTTTCCAGCGTTTTCTGTTGTTGTTTCGGATTTCCAGCATCCGCAGTATTTTGCTATCGAACCTGCTTGGAGCTCTGACGTTTCCAATGCGCATAAATTATTCGGATTCCAAACTGATCGGCAGCTCGTCAAAGGTGCTGATGACCCTAAAATACGCAGAGCAGCAGGGATAGAGGATGCAGGAAACCGTCTACGAGGAAAGGTTAGAGAGCGCCGATGGAAGGGAGGCACCTGGTGGAAGTAGATGAAATATTAATAATTGATATAAAGTAAACCCAGAATATTGCTTCAAAACTACAAAGGAGGGGCCAGCGATGTTCCCTTTAAGCAGCCGGCTCACTGAGATTTTAAATCGGAAAAACTGCACGTGCCTGGTATTTTTGAATGGGCCGCGCAGCCCCTTAAAGGAGCCATGCATGTGCGCTATTTTTGATGGGCCGCGCAGCCCCTTAAAGGGGCCACGCACCCCCAAAAAAAATTATTGGGGACCAGTAATCTGCCAGATCTTGTGTTTTTTTTGGGTGGGCTGGGGTGTTTACCTAGCCTCCCGATCAGTGGAAAGGTAGAGAGTGATTGTCGTCTTGTAGTCAGTGTGAGGATAACCCTCGGGGTGCGTATATGCGAAGGGGGTTGTGCCTTCGGGGTCCGTATGATGGGAGAGGTTGTCCCCTCGGGGTCTGTCGAGCTACGGGGTGGGTTCTCCCTATGTTCACTGGGATGTTACTCACCTCATTGCATCTCCTCTTCTGCAGCGGAAATTCTCCAAAACAGATTTTCCTCCGCAAGCTCGGTCAGTGATTTTGATGACAGCGGAGCGCCTGCCAAATCCAGGTAAATATTTGACTCGAGGTTGCCACTGGGTATGTTTACGGAGTTGGAACCAGTAGTATAGAATAGGAAAACTTGCGTTTCGATGTTGTCTGATGTGTTGCTTGTGTGATGTTCTTGATTCACCTCCCAGTGACTGATGACCAGCGGCACTTCACCCGGTGTCGTGCAGCTCGAAGCACTCTCCAAACACACTGCGCGTTTGGAGAATTGTACTGCGCCGTGGTTTTTTTCTCTAGTTTAAGTGGGTATAGTACACAGGTTTCCCACGCCCATTACTTTTCTTCAAACCCTAGTGACGACAGTGCAAGGTCTGAATAAAAGCTCTGCTTGTGGTACCTCAGACTAATAGAGCGCCTCAACCTGGGGAAAGAACAGGGGAGTGGGACTAATTGGATAGCTCTTTCAAAGAGTACAGGGCACGATGGGCTGAATGGCCTCCTTTTTGTGTTGTGTGATTGTGTGTGCCTTGTGTCAAGTTCCATGTTTGTATAGTCAGCTGGCTGGGCCGGATTCATTTGACAGCTCCGTATACTTCAAGGTGTACACTGTACAGACCAGAGGGTCCCAGATTTAATCACCGAGTCTTGTTGAGGCTTTGCTGGTAACAATCTGAAATTAGTAAAAACAAAAAAAGTGGGTTTTTTTCTTCCTCCTCCCAACAACAGATCGCAGCGAGGCAGAAAACCTAGACGTCCATTGGGAACAGCTTCCTGGAGCAGCCCTAACTTGGTGAGTTAGATCCCCGGTCCCTGGAGGACGGGACGGGATCCCCACCAGTCACATTCCCCACGCCACTGAGTCTCATTTAGTTGCTGGTCGCGCGAGCCTGCCTCCTTCCTTTTCCACATTCTTTCCCTGAAGGTAAGATGAGCGTTTAGCACTTCCCGCACGTCGAGAGGAAGGCGCGAGTCGAGCAATGCCACAGTGCTTGAGCTTCCAGTAGTAGCTTGCCCTCTTTTCTGAAGGTCTGTGTTTCACAGCACAGGAAAAGAGAAGGAAGGCCTCGCATTTCGACGGCGCCTTTCACAACCTCAGGATGTCCCAAAGCGCTTTACAGCCAATGGAGTACTTTTTTTGAAGTGTAGTCACTGTTGTAATGTAGGAATCGCGGCCGCCAATTTGCGCACAGCAACAACAACAACAACTTGTATTTATATAGCGCCTTTAACGTAATACAGGAAACTCTCGTTTAAACGGCACCTAAATATCCAGAATTCTCTCTTAGCCGGTAAAATTCATATTCCAAAAACAGCACCTCAATAACTGGAAATGTTGCCGAGTCCGAGTCTCCCGCGGTGGCCGAGTTAGTCAGTGGGGGCAGTTCTCCAAACTGCCACTACTCGGCTTCTTGGCGCTGTCGGAAGTCCAATTACTGTGTACTGCACATTTCTTGATTTTTTTAAAATTTTTGTTTGTTAAAAATAGCCTCAGTAGATAACCCTCGCCGTCATCCGGAATTTTTAAACAACCGGCAACACGCCGGTCCCGTCGGTGCCGGATACCAAAGAGTTTCCTGTAAAACGTCCCAAGGTGCTTCACAGGAATGTTATAAGAATTTGCTTATTGGGTATGGGGAGAGAGCGGGAATGAGATAGAGGATCAGCCATGATCATATTGAATGGCGGAGCAGGCTCGAGGGGCCGAATGGCTGACTCCTGCTCCTATTTTTCTATGTTTCAATGTTTCAAGATGGCTCCTGGGCTGGCAGCCCCTTCCTGAGCTTCTCTTCAACTGTATCCGTGGTCATCCATTGCCGTCCTTTGCCCTTTCTTCCCCCAATCTCCTTTCTTCCGTTGCTCGAGATACCCTGCCTCTGAGAGCGAAGGCATTTCAGCCCAAACTACAAGTTCAAACTACAGCAAGATCCCACAAACCGCAATACTGACCAGATAATCTGGGTTTTTTTTTTTAGCGATGTCGATTGAGGCATAGATCGCCCTGGTGCTGCTTTATTGTGAGAGGCACAGTTGTAAGTTCCATTTCCATTCCCGTCTTTAAACTTAAAAGATGAGGGAAATGCATGGGACTGCGCTGCCTGAAAGGGCGGTGGAAGCAGATTCAATAGTAACTTTCAAAGAGGAATTGGATAAATACTTGAAGGGGAAAAATTTGCAGGGCTGTGGGGAAAGGGCAGGGGGTAGTGAGACTGATTGGAGAGCTCTTTCAAAGAGCCGGCACTGGCACAATGGGCCGAATGGCCTCTTTCTGCGCTGTCTGATTTTATGAAATGTCAGCCCTCCTTTTTTCCTTCTGTTTTCCCAGCCTCAGAGGAAGCTGAAACAGAAGAAGCGTTTAGCAAGCACCCCGACTAAGCATAACAAAGTGTCTAACAAAGGTAAGCGCACGGTCACAATTGCACCGAACACAAGGAAAAAGCACTAGGGGGGAGCGCCCAAATCGTAACGGAGGGCGAGTCAGTCAGGTTACCTAGTTCTGGTACATACTCAGCAGGTCAGCCAGCATCTGTGGAGAAACTAAGTTAACGTTTCAGGTCGATGACCTTTCAAGGGTGCCTGACCTGCTAAGTATTTCTAGCATTCTTATCCCAGTGGCAGAGGGGTCGGTAACCAGAGGACACAGATTTAAGGTGATTGGCAAAAGAACCAGGGGCGACCTTTTGTTTTGCACAGCGAGTTGTTGTGATCTGGAACGTGCGGCCTGAAAGGGCGGTGGAAGCAGATTCAATAGTAACTTTCAAAAGGGAATTGGATAAATATTCGAAGGGAAAGAAATGTGTAGGGCTATGGGGAAAGAGCGGGGGAGTGGGATTAATTCGAGAGCTCTACCAAAGAGCCAGCACAGGCACGATGGGCCGAATGGCCTCCTTCTGTATAAGAACATAAGAAATAGGAGCAGGAGTCGGCCATTCGGCCCCTCGAGCCTGCTCCGCCATTCAATAAGATCATGGCTGATCATCGACCTCAACTCCACTTTCCCGCCCGATCCCCATATCCCTTGATTCCCCTAGAGTCCAAAAATCTATCGATCTCAGCCTTGAATATACTCAACGACTCAGCATTCACAGCCCTCTGGGGCAGAGAATTCCAAAGATTCACAACCATCTGAGTGAAGAAATTCCTCCTCATCTCAACCTTAAAAGGCCGATCCCTTATCCTGAGACTGTGACCCCTAGTTCTAGACACTCCAGCCAGGGGGAAACAATCTCTCGGCATCTACCCTGTCAATCCCCTCCAGAATCTTGTATGTTGCAATGAGATCACCTCTCATTCTTCTAAACTCCAGAGAGTATCGGCCCATTCTACACAATCTCTCCTCATAGGACAGCCCTCTCATCCCAGGAATCAATCTAGTGAACCTTCGTTGCACCGCCTCCAAGGCAAGTATATTCTTCCTTAGATAAGGAGAGCAAAACTCTGCACAGTACTCCAGGTGTGGTCTCACCAAGGCCCTGTACAATTAGAGTCATAGAATTATACAGCACAGAAAGAAGCCCTTCGGCCCATCGTGTCTGCGCCGTCCATCAAGCCCTGTCCAATCTAATCCCATTTTCCAGCATTTGGTCCATAGCCTTGTATGCAATGGCATTTCAAGTGCTCATCCAAATGCTTCTTGAATGTTGTGAGGGTTCCTGCCTCTACCACCCTTTCAGGCAGTGAGTTCCAGACTCCAACCACCCTCTGGGTGAAAAAGTTCCTCCTCAAATCCCCTCTAAACCTCCTGCCCCTTACCTTGAATCTATGCCCCCTTGTTATTGACCCCCCTACTAAGGGGAAAAGTTCCTCTTTACCCTATCTATGCCCCTCATCATTTTGTACACCTCAATCAGGTCCCCCCTCAGCCTTCTTTGCTCCAAGGAAAACAACCCCAGCCTGTTCAGTCTTTCTTCATAGCTGAGGCGCTCCAGCCCAGGTAACATCCTGGTAAATCTCCTCTGCACCCTCTCCAATGCAATCACATCCTTCCTATAGTGAGGCGACCAGAACTGCACACAGTACTCCAGCTGTGGCCTTACCAGCGTTTTGTACAGCTCCATCATAACCTCCCTGCTCTTATATTCTATGTCTCGGCTAATGAAGGCAAGTATCCCATATGCCTTTTTAATCACCTTATCTACCTGTTCCGCTGCCTTCAGGGATCTATGTACATGTACACCAAGGTCCCTCTGACCCTCTGTACTTCCTAGGGTCCTACCACTCATTGTGTATTCCCTTGCCTTATTTGTCCGTCCAAAATGCATCACCTCGCACTTTTCAGGGTTAAATTCCATTTGCCACTTTTCCGCCCATCTGACCAACCCGTTTATATTGTCCTGTAGCCTGAGGCTTTCCTCCTCGCAATTTACCACCCCACCAATTTTCGTGTCATCTGCGAACTTACTGATCATACCTTTTACATTCTCCTCCAAATCATTTATGTAGATCACAAACAGCAAGGGACCCAGCACCGATCCCTGAGGTACCCCACTGGACACAGGCTTCCAGTCACAAAAGCAACCTTCGACCATCACCCTCTGCCTCCTGCCACTCAGCCAGTTTAGGATCCAATGTGCCAAGGCACCCTGGATCCCATGGGCTCTTACCTTCTTGACCAGTCTCCTATGCGGGACTTTGTCAAAAGCCTTACTGAAGTCCATGTATACCACATCCACAGCATTTCCTTCATCCACACACCTAGTCACCCCCTCTCAAAATTCAATCAGATTGGTCAGACATGATTTACCCTTGACAAAGCCATGCTGACTATCCCCGATTAGTCTTTGCCTCTCCAAGTGGAGACTAATTTTGTCCCTCAGAATCTTTTCCAATAATTTCCCTACCACAGATGTTAGGCTCACTGGCCTGTAATTTCCTGGTTTATCCCTGCTACCCTTCTTGAATAATGGTACTACGTTAGCTGTTCTCCAGTCCTCTGGTACATCCCCTGTGGCCAGAGAGGTTCTGAAAATTTGTGTCAGAGCCCCTGCAATCTCCTCCTTTGCCTCACACAGCAGCCTGGGATACATCTCGTCCGGGCCTGGGGATTTATCCACTTTTTGGCCTGCTAAAACCTCTAGTACCTCTTCCCTCTTGATGCTAATATGTTCAAGTATATCACAGTCCCCTTGCCCGATTTCTATGTCTACATCGTCTTTCTCCATAGTGAACACAGATGCAAAAAATTCATTTAAAACCCCGCCTACATCATCTGGCTCTACACACAGATTGCCACTTTGGTCCCTAATGGGCCCTACCCTTTCCCTGGTTATCCTCTTGCCCTTAATATACTTATAAAACATCTTAGGATTTTCCTTTATTTTGCTCGCCAGTGTTATTTCATGGCCCCTCCTCGCTCTCCTAATTTCTTTTTTAAGTATGCCCCTGCACTTTTTATACTCCTCTAGGGCTTCCTCCGTCTTTAGTCTTTTGTAACTGCCAAAAGCCCCCCTTTTTTTCCTAATGCATTTTTGTATATCCCTTGTCATCCAAGGTTCCCTTTGCTTGTTGGTCCCACCCTTGACCTTTACGGGAACATGTTGGCGTTGTACTCTCTCTATTTCCCTTCTGAAAGTCTCCCACTGCTTTGATGTGGATTTTCCTATAAGTACCTGCTCCCAGTCCACTTTTGCCAGATCCTGCCTTATCATATTAAAATCGGCCTTCCCCCAATTTAGAACCCTTATTTCCGGGCCGTCTTTGTCTTTTTCCATGACCACCTTAAATCTCACCGAATTATGGTCACTGTCGCCAAAATGCTCTCCTACTGACACTTCCACCACTTGCCCGGCTACATTCCCTAGAATTAGGTCCAGTACCAATTGTAGCAAGACTTCCTTACTCTTATACCCCAACCCCCACCCCCCCCTTGCAATAAAGGCCATTCTATGTAGCTGGGTGGTGCCGTGTCATGGCGAGACGCGGGCTTTGTGCATCCTTGAACCCCTGATCTCAGCCGCACTGATGGGTGGGAGATGCCTGTCGGAGGGAGGAATGGGAAAAAGGAGTTGTCACCCCTAGTTGGCCGGCTGTGCCGATCTGGTGCAGAAGCTATAGCTCAGGGAATCTGCAAGGAAAGCAACAAAACAATTGATCTATTTAGTGCAGCTCCTGATGCCCAGTTCGATTTGCAACGGTGAAATTATCTAAATGCATAAAAAGCTCTCCGCTCAAGGCCATTTTTGTGTTTTCTCTCCAGAAAATTATTTGGACTCGTGCGACCTTTCTGAAATCGATGCCAGACTCAACGCGTTGCAGGAGTACATGAAGAAGCTGGGCGCACGGACCGAGTGAGCGGAGCGGCGTGTCCTTCAGTCAGACGCCGGACGACAAACACATCACCAAGGGGAGGGGAGGGGGTAAGATTGAGTGGGAGCAGACACGCAGCCTGCCCACAGCGATCACCGCATCTGCCTGACCCAGGACAGGATCAGCCAAGCCGGCATGGACTAAATGGGGCTTTCACCTTTTCTAGAACTAGATGGCAGGACTGAGTGTTAATTTATTGTAAATAGGAAGGTAAAAAAAAATGGGCTAAGTTTCTGGGCAGTGGTGAGCATTTGAGTGCCGTGTCGCCTTAATGTGGCTGTCGCACTATTTCGCAAACCACGGGTGCGTGCAGTTCCTGGCCATGATTCCTCCTGAGCTCCTGCAAGTGGTCAACACAGACTATCCTGTAGTTGGAGCGAGAGGGTGACAAATATCTTGATGGTTGACTATCCTTACTTGGGAGGTCAGGACCATGTGGCTGGTGAAAACATTCGAGAACGTTTGACGCCCGGCCAGTTTTTCTCACATTAATAGGAGGTGTGATTCTTTCCCACCTGCTGTGTCCTATGCACTGCTCCCGGAGCTGAGTGCGGAATTATCGAATGCTAGATTTCCCCGGTTATGACGAGCACAGGCATTCGAGCTTCACGGGGAAGAAGGTGCGTGTTCCCGATCGGTGGAAAGCTCCAATACCGGATTTAAAGCCCATTCAGTGAAATATTGCATGGAGGCAGTGTCACAATGCATATTAGAAGGCAAGATAGCAGCATGACGTTGACAGACTTTGTGATCTCCAGAGATTCACTTCACTATTACGGAGGAAGGCCATTCAGTCCATCTAAATTCATCCTTCCAGAACGTGTCCTCATTTTAGCATACACTAGTTTCCAGAGTTTTCACCTTTGCCGTTCCATCTGTTCAGCATTCTGAAGAATTCCCTAATATCACTCCAGAATTTACCCTGTACTTGTTTGCACCCGTGCCCCCCCCCCACCCCCACTGTTGTCCCGCTCTGGCAATGTGATTTAAAGTAATACTCCGCATTTTACCATTCCCTTTTTAACTTTCTCTTATGTCTCCAATAAGGTTACCACTCCGAAGCCCCAAGTCTTTCCAGTCAACTCAGACCTTTGACTCTCTTCTCCGCACTGCCTCCAGCTCTCAAATGTCTCTCTTGTGTGTCGCGGCCGGTGACCAGAGCTGGATACAGTGTTCCAGGTGCGGTCTGGCGCAGTTCCTGCACCATTTTGACCTGATCCGATCCGTGTCGCATTTAAACTTGCGTTTTATTCGTATTTTTAATTGCTTTTTCGAGGTAAATGCAATGAGCTGTGGGATGTAGGCTGGACTTAATTCGTGAACGTGGGATAAATTGTGTTGCCTCGTAAAAATGTCGTTGTGGAAGTGTTTTGGGTGGGACTGGAAGTGTTGGCCTGAGTTTGAGGTGTGTGGTGCAGAGGCCAGGCCTGGGGTGAGTAATGGGTGACAGTGCCAGGGTCTCTGGTACCACTGGCTGGATGGCAGTCTGCTCTGTGCTTGCAAGCACCATCAGCGATTCTTTTATTAAAAGTGCCTAAAACCCCACGACTGGGTCCAGTACTTCAAACTTTGCTCCTTCGTTCAAGAAACCCTCTACAAACTGAATCCCCATTTTAAGATTCCTCTTTTCCGCGAGTCAGCCATTGGTAGCACCCTCTCGCCTCGGAGTCAGAAGGTTGTGGGTTCAAGTTCCCCACTCCAGGGACTTAAGCACAAAAATCTAGGCTGACACGCCAGTGCGGTACTGAGGGAGTGCTGCACTGTCGGAGGTGCCGTCTTTCGGATGAGACATTAAACCGAGGCCCCGTCTGCTCTCTCAGGTGGACGTAAAAGATCCCACGGCCACTAGTCAAAGAAGAGCAGGGGAGTTCTCCCCCGGTGTCCTGGTCAATATTTATCCCTCAATCAACATCACTTTAAAATAAATGATCTGGCCATTATCATATTTGTTTGTGGGAGCTTGCTGTGCACAAATTGGCTGCCGCATTTTCTACATTAAACATAGAAGATAGGAGCAGGAGTAGGCCATTTGGCCCCTCTAGCCCGCTCCGCCATTTAATGAGATCATGGCTGATCATCCAAATTCAGTACCCTGTCCCTGCCTTCTCCCCATATCCCTTGATCCCATTAGCCTTAAAACAATGACTACACTTCAAAAAGTACTTAATTGGCTGTAAAGAGCTTTGGGACGTCCTGTGGTCGTGAAAGGCGCTGTTATAAATGCAAGAAACCTTCCAGGTCTGTGTAGCGTTTTGGGTGAACTCGGTTCAGCGCCAATCCTCATTCATGCAAACCTGCCAGCTGAGGCATTGCTGTCGATGGGAGCGGTGGGCCTTTTAATGCTGCGGAATATCTGGGGCTGCGCGAGCTCCCTTTTTGTCAGTAGATGCATTGCAGTGTTTTTGGGCGCGGCCCTTTGAACAGCGCCACCGTTACAAGACCCCCACATGATTTGTCGCGGCTTGATCCCCTCGCCCCGAGTTGGACGGCGGGGTGCATTTATCTCGTGTGCCTGCGTTTACGGACAATCCGGTAACCTGCTCGCTGTAGCTGTCCCACTCCTGTGGCGTGACGCGACACTCTCGATCTGAAATAATGCTCAGCAGTTGTGTCCGCACCTACGGTTAACATTGCAGGTGGGACACTGCTGCTGTGATTGCTGCACGGTTCCAAACTTTGTATCGGACTTGCAGCACTTTTTCCCTTAAAAAAAAAAACCTTGCCAAGCTACTACAAGGCTTGCAAGCAGGTGTATAAAGTGAACTGGGACTGGACTGTCTGCCTGCCTGGGTTTATTTTATTTGTAGGTTTAGTAAGCCTGTGTGGTGGTAGATGTTGGCAAACTGCTTCCACTTTCAGACCCGTCACCAGCTTTCTCTGTCTGCCAGGTTCTGATCCTCTCCCTAGCCTTCTCCCGATGGCACCATCAGGAGCAGGTACTGTGCTACGAGTGGTTTGACCGACGGCTGTAATTTACTGTCATTTTGAGCATGCTCTGTAGAAACCCTTGACAGCTGAAGCTTTATATTATGTAAAATTTGAAACACAATCACTCATCAATAGATTTTATTTGTACTGATTTTACAATCGTTTTGTAAATAAATCTTTTATTAAAACAAAATCACCGCTTTGCCGAGACCACACACACTCACTGCTTGCACCGTCATCAACTAGTGGCGCTCTGCACACGTGCTTTGTAATCTTGGGTGTGAGCGGAGACCGCTCGAGGCAGGAGACGGGAGGAGAAACTGAGGTGCTGACAATACTCGTGTGTGACAGGCACAGAATATGCTTATTTGATCTGTAACAGAGGTGGAATCAGCCTAATAATTTTAAAGTGATACTGGGTATGTGTTATGATACTTCGTCTTGGCGAGTTGCTGCAGTGCATCTTGTAGATGGTACACACTGCAGCCACGGTGCGCCGGTGGTGGAGGGAGTGAATGTTTAAGGTGGTGGATGGGGTGCCAATCAAGCGGGCTGCTTTGTCCTGGATCTTGTAGATGAAACATTAATTCAACAGTGGCCTGACCATTGAATTAGAATATGGAGAAGCCCAAAACTAGGGGCCGTAAATATAAGATAGTCACTAATAAATCCAATAAGGAATTCAGGAGAAACTTCTTCACCCGGAGAGTGGCGAGAATGTGGAACTCGCTACCACAGGTAGTTGAGGCAAATAGCGTAGATGCATTTAAGGGGAAGCTGGATAATGCTCGAGGGAGAAAGGAATAGGTTACACTGATGGGGTGAGATGAAGAGGGGTGGGAGGAGGCTTGTGTAGAGCATAAACATTAGCAGGGATAAGTTGGGCCACATGGCCTGTTTTTGTGCTGTACATACTATGTAATTTTCCAAAGGGACTGACATTACAATACTCAAACTAGGGTCAAGGTTTTAAACTGTGCAGGAGTTTTACTTGATTCATTACTGGCACTTTTTTACTGCATCAAAGGCCAATCTTTTCCCCATTTGGTTCTGTACAGGGTCTCACATCCTCAAAAACTTCAACAACAAAACAGCCCTGCAGTTTTTAGGTCGCTGGTATTGAAGGACGTACGGGACTGAGAGATGTTACCCAAACCGTAACCAAGGGTGCAATGAGAAAACAAACTTGTGTAGCATCGGAACACTTCCCTCACACAGCCCAATCTAGAATGGATTAAGGTGCAGTTACTGTTTTAAGTGTGGTGGCAGGTATTGTGCACAGCAAGGTCCCATACAAGCAAATACAAAATTACTACTTTGCATTCAGGTAGATTATTAAAAGCACAACTGGAGAGATGGGTCCTTGAGATCAGTCATGGCATCCAGTAAGATTGAGAGGGGAACTTGGCAGGGAGTAGAAGGATCATTTGTAAAACAATTCTCCTCAAACACTCTGCTTCACTCCTTCAGCAGGATGTCCCGAGCACGTACACGTCCACGAACCAACACGAACCTAATCGAAAGGTGAGGTGCTGTTCCTCGAGCTTACGTTGAGCTTCATTGGAACAATGTAATAGGCCGAGGACAGAGAGATCGCTTCACTCCCACTCTGACCTCGGCCTATTACATTGTTCCACGGAAGCTCGAGGAACAGCACCTCATCTTTCGATTAGGCACTTTACAGCCTGCCGGACTCAATATTGAGTTCAACAGTTTCAGATAATCCCTGCCCCCATTTTTCATGCTGTATGATTTTGCCATTCCCATTTGCAACATTTTCACAGGATGTTCTTTCAATTCCTTCCTCCCCTCCTAACCCCCCTCCCGTCTCTGCGCCTGCTTAATATGTCACATCTCCAGCTTTTTCCAGTTCTGATGAAGGGTCCCAGACCTGAAACGTTAACCCTGTTTCTCTCTCCACGGATGCTGCCTGGCCTGCTGAGTATTTCCAGCATTTTCTATTGTTATTTCAGATTTCCAGCATCCGCAGTATTTTGCTATTACATCCCTAACGAGGAAGCTGCGGTGTGACGACACAGTTCACTGAAATTCAGCTAAAAGGTAGAGGGGAAAAGACATACGAACCCTAACCATTTCATCTCCAGAAACTTACAGTATTTTGATTAGATATTCTAAGTATAGGATAGTCAGCATCTTCGAGACAGCTGAACATTTCGGGCAGAAATCCTGCATCTCTCCCGAGATTCGTTGTTGGAGCAGGGTAGAGGGGCCTTTACTCTGCATTACACTGAAGAGTGCTCGGTGGGGCAGTGTGGACCGAGCTTTCCTCTGCGTCTAACCATAGCGCACTGACCTGGGAATGGTTGATGGGACAGCGCAGAGAGATTTATCCTGCAGCTTACCCGAGCCCAGGAGCGCCTGAAAGGGAAAGTGTTCCATCCTCCAGCACTAAACGTCCCTCGAGGAAAACAGAATTACCCTCGGGGGGGGGGGGGGGGAAGGGCTCGCATTTTCCAGCCTCCTGCCCCATCCGCTCAGTGGCTGGGAGAAGGGGTTTTCCCACTGGATCTTTTGTGCAAAATAGACTTGTGAAGTTCCATGACTGCTACACCATTCTGTACCATTGAGAGGGGCTTTTCCCAATAGCAAAACACTTTCACAGCCATAGTGAAGCGTATAAACAATAGGTTAGAGACAAGCCCCCAACACGCAGGTGAAGTTTGTGTGTGCACTGCTCCAGATCATTTTACACTCCACTCCTAGCTGGTGCAGTGTTAATAAAGCTGTAACACTAAAATATTAGTGCAGTGAAAATATGTGTGTAGTCACTGGCCTGTTTGGTACCAATACACCATTGGAAGTCACAATTTGGTCTCCACAGCTGTAGATTTATTCAGCCTGGCGAACGCACACTTAAGCCAACGCAATACTCGGGGTACACTTACAATACAAGCTGGGTTATAGTGTAAATGCAGCACCCGACCCGACACCTGACTGCAAAGCGGAAATAATCCCCCCAGCCATTTCCCGTTCCCGATCTCCGACTGGTTTCTGAGCCAAAATGGTGGTATGAGTGCGGCCTTGATTCTTCACCTCTCGGCAGAAGTACTACACAACTCAAAATGCTCGTCGGGTTAAAACCGCAGATTTGGAAAGGCGGTGTGCTGCGGAGTGATTGTCACAGCTCTCACTGATGGGAGTAGTACACACACTCCACAAGCACTTTGTTAAAATCCTCACAACACTAAGCGGGGAGGGGGGCCTCAATCCATTCACACACTACACCACAGCCAATAGAATGGGAATCAAATCCAACTCGTTTAAAATGCTGGAGTTTATAATTCCAGCAGAAGTTATGAAACAAGATTTTAGTTTTTATTTTCAATTAAGTTAGCACCGTCTCTGCAGGACGAGGGTCCCACTCAGTCGTACAAAACTATCGGAACAAGGATTCGAGTCTTTTCTTTTTTGGGGAACCAGCTTGTGTACTGAGCTGCAATACAAAGAGAGATCAGAAGGTGGGCAACTATAAAGTCCGTTCCCTATCGGAGGCTGTGGGGATAGCAGATCGTCACTTTGTGCCAACATTCCCTTGGAGTCTGTCCCGAGAAATCAACCTTTTTTTATTTTGCAATGTTGTCGCTGGCCGCGTTTAGTGTGTTGGTACCAAAGGCTACAGGAATGATAAACCCACGCTTGGCACAATTTAAATGGTGTGAGATACGCTTCTTTGTAGGACCATCCATTTTTTCAATTCGGGTGGCTGCTGCGTTCCAAGTGTAGGCAGAACGAAACGTTGCAGGAGGGGGAAGCAGGGCAGGGGGGGGAAAAAAACGCAACGCGGAAGCTTCGCGCGCTGGAACATCCCATTCCACCCAAATCCCCAAAAGGCCACGCGGTTTTCCCGACGGCAGGCACCGGCGCAGGATTCGCTTTGCTCGCATTCGGTGGGTCGGCGGGTTACTGATGCAGTTTCCTGACCATGGCGAGACGATGCTCTTCACTGGCTGGCTCGATCCGTTGATCGAGCTGCGGGCACCTCTAACCTCCAGATACTCGCCAGCGCTTTTAACGTACAGTGCCTTAACTTTGGGGTTGGGGGGGGGGGGGGGGGGGGGGAGGTTTCGAAACACCGCGGCAGAATTTAAACTTGCATGATTGACAAACCATTAAATGGGCCCAAGGCAGGCGTCACACACGCTGCTCGTCACGCCCGTGACTACAGCGCAAACAACCGCTCTGATGCAGCCGTGAATGCAGGCATGCGCATACAACAAACGGGGCAAGACCATTTACACCAGCAACACGTGCAAGCGGATGTTTAAATGCGGCAGATTCACAGCGAGCAATTATTTAACCATCAGCACTTCAGCTTCTCTGCCCACCCCCCCCCCCCCACCCCACACCCACCCCCCCACCACCCCCCTACCCACTTGTCAGTGCGGCTCTTTAACCCAAGCAGAAGTCTGAAATGGGACAACTTCCATCCCCAGCGACGGATTTTACCCTTTCCCCTCTCGAGTGTCAGTTCCGAGTGCTATTTCGAGGCACTCGGGAGCGAATGGACAAGGCGGTTATTTTCGCGCACCCGGGCATCGAGTTCTTCAACAGTCAAGGAGAGCTGTGCGATCTGCTGCTCCAGGCTCTGCAGCGTGCTGCTGAGCTCCTCTTCCTTTCTGGCGCTGTTGGAGGACTGCCTAGTGAATTCCGCCAGGACGCAAGCCCCTCCGACAATAAACACAATCGCCTCTCCCAGGAGTTCCGCGCCCAGGTCGGCCGCCACCTCCTCGCTTAAGGGTTGGACGTGAGCGCCTTTAAACCCCATGATCCTCATCTTTGTCTTCATTTCGAACCAGTGATAGGCTGCAACAGAAAGAACATGTGGTGAGGCTACAATGAGATCTCTCTCTCTAGCATCCTCTCGCTAGTAGTTATTACCAGGAACATTCTGCCAATTTAAAGGGAAGGTAAATCTCCACCACCCAGTATGGTACTGTACCAGTCAGACCAGCAGACCACAGGATCCATCCCCAGTTAAGCAACGCCTCGATTTTCAAATTCTCATCCTTGTTTTCAAATCCCTCCATGGCCTCCTCGCCCCCTCCCTATCTCTGTAATCCCCTCCAGCCCTACACCACCCACCCAAAGGTCTCTGCACTCCACCGGTTCTGGCCTTTTGAACATCCCCGATTTTAATCGCTCCACCATTGGCAGCCGTGCCTTCAGCTGCCTCGGTCCTAAGATCTGGAAATCCCTCCTTAAACCTCTCCTCCTTTAAGAACATAAGAATTAGGAGCAGGAGTCGGCCATTTGGCCCCTTGAGCCTGCTCCCATTCAGTGAGATCATGGCTGATCATCGACCTCATCTCCACTTTCCCGCCTGATCCCCATATCCCTTGATTCCCTTAGTATTCAAAAATCTATTGATCTCCGTCTTGAATATACTCAACGACTGAGCCTCCACAGCCCTCTGGGGTAGAGAATTCCAAAGATTCACCAACCTCAGTGAAGAAATTCCTCCTCCATCTCTGTCCTAAATGGCCGACCCCTTATTCTGAGACTGTGGCCCCTGGTTCTAGACTCTCCAGCCAGGGGAAACATCCTCCCTGCATCTACCCTGTCAAGCCCTGTAAGAATTGTGTATGTTTCAATGAGATCACCTCTCATTCTTCTAAACTCCAGAAAATGTAGGCCTAGTCTACTCAATCTCTCCTCATAGGACAATCCCCCCATCCCAGGAACCAGTCTGGTGAACCTTCGTTGCACTCCCTCTACGGCAAGGAGACCAAAACTGTATACAATACTCCAGGTGTGGTCTCACCAGGGCCCCAAGATGCTCCTTAAAGCCTCTCTCTTCGGCCAAGCTTTTGGTTTTGGTCACCTTATCTGAGGATGTTCTTGCCATGGAGGGAGTGCAGCAAAGATTCACCAGACTGATACCTGGGATGGCAGGAATGACGTATGAGGAGAGATTGGGTCGATTGGGCTTATACTCGCTGGAGTTTTAGAAGAATGCGAGGGGATCTCATTGAAACTTATAAAATTCTAACAGGACTAGACAGACTAGATGCAGGAAGGATGTTCCCGATGGCGGGGGAGTCCAGAACCAGGGGTCACAGTCTAAGGATAAGGGGTAAGCCATTTAGGACAGAGATGAGGAAGAATTTCTTCACCCAGAGAGTGGTGAACCTGTGGAATTCTCTACCACAGAAGGCAGTTGAGGCCAATTCATTAAATATATTCAAGAAGGAGTTAGATATATTTCTTGAGGCTAAAGGGATCAAGGGATATGGGGAGAAAGCAGGGACAGGGTACTGAATTTGGATGATCAGCCATGATCTCATTGAATGGCGGAGCAGGCTCGAGGGGCCGAATGGCCTACTCCTGCTCCTATCTTCTATGTTTCTATGGTCACCTGTCCTAATATCTCTTTATAGGTTTGGTGTCAAATTTTGTTTTGTTTTTTGATAACACTCCTGTGAAGCACCTTGGGATGTTTTATTACGTTAAAGCACTATATAAATACCAGTTGTTGTTGTCGTGTGTTGAACTAGCGCCTCACTCAGCTGGGGCTGCAGCTTCTGTGGACTACACCCTATATTACTTTAAATTAAAAAAACACCAACCAGGGCTTCTGCTCCTGGTCACTATCTAAAGGCCCCTGTGCAGGAGCGGACAGCATCGGGTCAACCTGTGATGCCCTCCTTGGTCGAATAGGTAACCGACATTCACTGTCTAGCCTTACTTGGAAAGAACGGCAACTTGAACGGGGGACCCAGAGTCCTACCAGCTGAAACAGAACCCCAGCACGAGTCTGAGGGAATCGAGCGAGAGGGAAGAAAACTGAAAACATCATCAGTACTTTGGTATTCAAGTGCGAGATTCCCTTCACAGTGCTCTTCATTTCACTAAGGGAGGATATACTTGCCTTAGAGGGAGTGTAACAAAGGTTCACTAGACAGATTCCTGGGATGAGGGGATTGTCCGATGAGGAGAGATCTAGTAGACTAGGTCTGTATTCCCTTTAGAGTTTAGAAGAATGAGAGGTGATCTCATTGAAACATATAAAATTCTTACAGGGATTGACAGGGTAGATACTGAGAGGATGTTACCCCGGGCCTCAGCTATTCACAATCTACGTCAATGATTTGGATGAGGGGACTAAATGTAATATATCCAAGTTTGCCGATGGTACAAAGCAAGGTGGGAATGTAAGTTGTGAGGTGGATGCAAGGAGGCTTCAAGGGGATTTAGACAACCACCTCCCCTTGACATTCAATGGCATTACCATCGCTGAATCCCCCACCATCAACATCCTGGGGGTCACCATTGACCAGAAACTTAACTGGACCAGCCACATAAATACCGTGGCTACAAGAGCAGGCCAGAGGCTGGGAATTCTGCGGCGAGTGTCTCGCCTCCTGAACTCCCCAAAGCCTTTCCACCATCTACAAGGCACAAGTCAGGAGTGTGATGGAATACTCTCCACTTGCCTGGATGAGTGCAGCTCCAACAACACTCAAGAAGCTCGACACCATCCAGGACTAAGCAGCCCGCTTGATTGGCACCCCATCCACCACCTTAAACATTCACTCCCTCCACCACCGGCGCACCCTGGCTGCAGTGTGTACCATCTACAAGATGCACTGCAGCAACTCGCCAAGGCTTCTTCGGCAGCACCTCCCAAACCCACGACCTCTTCCACCTAGAAGGACAAGGGCAGCAGGCGCATGGGAACACCACCACCTCCAAGTTCCCCTCCAAGTCACACACCATCCTGACTTAGAAATATATCGGCCGTTCCTTCATCGTCGCTGGGTCAAAATCCTGGAACTCCCTCCCTAACAGCACTGTGGGCGCACCTTCACCACACGGACTGCAGCGGTTCAGGAAGGCGGCTCACCACCACCTTCTCGAGGGCAACTAGGGATGGGCAATAAATGCTGGCCTTGCCAGCGACGCCCACATCCCATAAACAAATAAAATAAAAAGACAAGTTAAGTGAGTGGGCAAGAACATGGCAAATGGAACATAATGTGGAGAAATGTGAAGTTATCCACTTTGGTAGGAAAAATAGAAAAGCAGAGTATTTTTTAAAGTGGTGAGAGATTGGGAAATGTTGGTGTTCAGAGGGACCTGGGTGTCCTTGTACACAAATCACTGAAAGTTAACATGCAGGTACAGCAAGCAATTAGTATGTTGGCCTTTATTACAAGAGGATTTGCGTCTAAGAGTAAAGACGTCTTACTGCAATTATATAGGGCCCTGGTGAGACCACACCTGGAGTATTGTGGACAGTTTTGGTCTCCTTACCTCTACACTTATATCATCTTAGTGTCAGCTGTGGCTCAGTGGGCAGCACTCTCTCTCGCCTGAGTCAGAAGGTTGTGGGTTCAAGTCCCACTCCAGGGACTTGAGCATGTAAAACTAGGCTGACACTCGCAGAGCAGTACTGAAGGAGTGCTGCACTGTCGGAGGTGCCGTCTTTCGGATGAGACGTTCGAACGGACGGAGCCTCGGTTTATCGGGTGGATGTAAAAGATCCCACGGCCACTATTTCGAAGAAAAGCAGGGGGAGTTCTCCCCGGTGTCAATATTTATCCCTCAACCAACATCACTAAAAAACAGATAATCTGGTCATTATCACATTGCTGTTTGTGGGAGCTTGCTGTGCGTAAATTGGCTGCCGTGTCTCCAACATTACAACAGTGACTACGCTCCAAAAAGTACATCATTGGCTATAAAGTGCTTTGAGATATCCGGTGGTTGTGAAAGGCGCTGTATAAATGCAAGTGCGAGAGCATGGGCCTTACACTAAACATCCGTAAGACAAAGGTCCTCTACCAACCTGCCCCCGCCACACAGTACTGCCCCCCGATTATCAAAATCTACGACAAGGCCTTGGACAACGTCGACCACTTTTGATACCTCGGGAGCCTACGGTCAACAAGGGCAGACGTCGAAGACCAGGTCCAACACCGCCTTCAGTTGCCTGAGGAAGAGTGTGTTTGAAGACCAGGACCTCAAACCTGGCACCAAGCTCATGGTCTACAGAGCAGCAGTGATACCCGCCCTGCTGTATGCCTCAGAGACATGGACCATATACAGCAGGCACCTCAAAGCACTGGAGAGGTACCACCAACGCTGCCTCCGCAAGATCCTGTAAATCCATTGGCAGGATAGGCGCACCAACGTCAGTGTTCTCACTCAGGCCAACATCCCCAGCATCGAAGCTTTGACCACGCTCGATCAGCTCCGATGGACGGGTCATATCGTCCGCATGCCCGATAAGAGACTCCCAAAACAAGCGCTCTACTCGGAGCTCCGACACGGCAAGAGAGCCCCAGGTGGGCAGAGGAAACACTTCAAGGACACCCTCAAAGCCTCCTTGGAAAAGTGCAACATCCCCACCGACACAGGGCTAGACAGACTAGATGCAGGAAGGATGTTCCCGATGGCGGGGGAGTCCAGAACCAGGGGTCACAGTCTAAAGATAAGGGGTAGGCCATTTAGGACAGAGATGAGGAGGAATTTCTTCACCCAGTGTGTGGTGAACCTGTGGAATTCTCTACCACAGAAGGCAGTGGAGGCCAATTCATTAAATATATTCAAGAAGGAGTTGGATATATTTCTTAAGGCTAAAGGGATCAAGGGATATGGGGAGAAAGCAGGGACAGGGTACTGAATTTGGATGATCAGCCATG
Organism: Somniosus microcephalus; assembly: GCF_052327205.1. Taxonomy (NCBI): domain Eukaryota; kingdom Metazoa; phylum Chordata; class Chondrichthyes; order Squaliformes; family Somniosidae; genus Somniosus; species Somniosus microcephalus. The sequence goes on from NC_141020.1 coordinate 7,599,116, forward strand.
ATCTCATTAAATGGCGGAGCAGGCTCGAGGGGCCGAATGGCCTACTCCTGCTCCTATCTTCTGTTTCTATGACACCTGGGAATCCCTGGCCCAAAGACCGCACACCTCGAGTCTCTTTGCCGGAAGCAAGCGGGAAGCCAAGCGCAGGCAGCGGAAGGAGCGCACGTCAAACCCAAGCACCCCACCCACCCGCCCCTTCAACCACCATCTGCCCCACCTGTGACAGAGACTGTAGGTCTCGCATTGGACTCATCAGTCACCTGAGAACTCATTCTTAATGTGGAAGCAAGTCATCCTCGGTTCCGAGGGACTGCCTAAGAAGAAGAAAGGAGGTCGTGAAAGGCGCTATAGAAATGCAAGTCTTTCTATTGTGATTCTCCATTGTTCACCAATCTCAATGTGACATTCTGCCTCTCAACCAACCCAACCATGGAAGCTCCGCCCCCACAGATGCCCATCAACTTTGCTAACTTCCCCATTGGTCGTTAAACGCAGCCTCTTTAACGCCATTGGCTAATGCGGCTGCCTATTACACAGCCCGCCCACCAGATCTGACCGTCAAACTTGCTTAATAAACCCCGCCTCTCTCATCCCATTGGCCAATCAACCTGACCCAGCTCCTCATTGGTCGTTAAACGTAGCCCCTCTAAGCCCATTGGCTAACGCGGCTGTCCATCACACAACCCGCCCCCACGTAACAGGCCCGCAGCCTTGTTCATCTCAAGGGACAATAAACCCTGCCCCTCCAATTCCATTGGCTGACGCGGCTGCCAATCTAGCTTAGACAACTCTTCATTGGCCACTAAATCACGCCCCTCTAACCCCATTGGCCGAAGCGGCTGCCCATCACAGGCACTCCCGCTGGCGGCCTGCTCGCCTCAGGCTCCGGACACACCCCCCGGCCCGGCGGCGGTACTCACTCTGCGCCGGCGGCAGGCAGATGTAGTTTTTGAAGAATTGGCTCCGCCGTGCGTGGGACTTGAGGGAGTTGGCGAGCGGCCGGCTGACCTGGCGGATGCCGACCATCAGCAGCTTGGCGATGGGGAAGGCGCCGACCACCATGGCGGACAACCGAACGTCACTTCCGCCCGCCAAAACGGCCGCCCCTAGTGACGTCATGGGGCGGGGCCACCCACTTAAAGGAGCCGCGCCCCAACTCTCAGTTCATGAATTAGCATAATTAAAGGAGCCACGCCCCAACTCTCAGTCCAGCAATTAGCATAATTAAAGGAGCCGCGCCCCAACTCTCGGTCCATGAATTAGCATAATTAAAGAAGCCGCACCCCAACTCTCAGTCCATCAATTAAGATCTTTAAAGGGTCCAGCGCCCCAATTCTTCTAGCACAACAACAACAGGAGTTCTAGTCAATCAATTAGGAGGAATAATCCTTAAACGGAAACACTTAAACCCTCACATTACCATTGATTGTGCACAATGAATTCCTTATTCTAATAACACCTTTTCAAATTATAATTTTGTTCCTGTTCTGTCTCAGCTGTGGCTCAGTGGGCAGAACCCTCGCATCTGAGTCAAAAGGGTGTGGTTTCAAATCCCAATCCAGAGACTTGAGCACAAAATTCTAGGCTGACACTCCCAGTGCGGTGCTGAGGGAGTGCCGCACTGTCGGAGGTGCCGTCTTTCAGCTGAGACATTAAACCGAGGCCCCGTCTGGTGCATGTAAAAGATTCCACGGCCACTATTTTGAAGAAGAACAGGGGGAGTTCTGTCCTGGGGCCAATATTTATCCCTCAATCAACATCACTAAAAACAGATGATCTGGTCATTATCACATTGCTGTTTGTGGGAGCTTGCTGTGCGCAAATTGGCTGCTGCGTTTCCCACATTACAACAGTGACTACACTTCAAAAAGTACTTCGTTGGCTGTAAAGTGCTTTGGAATGTCCTGAGGTTGTGAAAAGCGCTGTAGAAATGCAAGTCTTTTTTCCTTTTATCTTTTATCTATTACCCACTCCAATCCCTCTGGTTCCCAGCGGTCGCAGAAGGCCTCTCCAGGGGCACCCGGGTGCGGATATAGCCGCGGAAGAGAGGCAGGCAGCCGGAGCGAAAACCCCCATCGACCCCGCTCTGCCTGGACCCATTAATCTTAGCGGTGTTACAGCCCACACACAACAAAATTACAGCTGGCACATAACAGAATTCAATTGGTTGTGCTCTTCTTCAAAACAGTGGCCAATGAAGTACTTTTTTTGAAGTGGAGTCGCTGTTGTAATGTGGGAAACGCGGCAGCCAATTTGCGCACAGCAAGCTCACACAAACAGCAATGTGATAATGACCGGATCATCTGTTTCAGTGATGTTGATTGAGGGATAAATATTGGCCCCAGGACACCGGGGAGAACTCCCCCTGCTCTTCTTCAAAATAGTGGCCATGGGATCTTTTACTTCCCTGAGTGAGCAGACGGGGCCTCAGTTTAACATCTCATCTGAAAGACGGCACCTCCGACAGTGCAGCACTCCGTCAGCACTGCACTGGAGTGTCAGCCTGGATTTTTGTGCTCAGTTCTCTTGGAGTGGGACTTGAACCCGTTAAAGGCCGATAAATAAACGCAAGTTGGTGTGAAAGCCTCAGAATTTTTCAACAATGGAAGATGTGCAAGCCTTTTAATGGGCGCAGGAAACAAAGCAGAAGAGGAGAGAATAAACAGGCAGATATTCGTTTATGGGATCAGGGTTTGCTGGCAAGGCCAGCATCTATTGCCCATCCCCTAATTGCCCTTGGGAAGGTGGTGGTGAGCTGCCTTCTTGAACCGCTGCAGTCCGTGTGCTGTTAGGGAGGGAGTTCCAGGAGTTTGACCCAGCGACGATGAAGGAACAGCCGATATATTTCCAAGTCAGGATGGTGTGTGACTTGCGGGGGAACTTGGAGGTGGTGGTGTTCCCATGCGCCTGCTGCCCTTGTCCTTCTAGGTGGAAGAGGTCGCGGGTTTGGCGACCAGAACTGCACACAGTATTCCAGTTGTGGCCTAACTAGCGTTTTGTACAGTTCCATCATAACCTCCCTGCTCTTATACTCTATGCCTTGGCTAATGAAGGCAAGTATCCCATATGCCTTCTTAACCACCTTATCCACCTATCCTGCTGCCTTCAGGGATCTATGTACATGCACACCAAGGTCCCTCTGATCCTGGTGTGTGACTTGGAGGGGAACTTGGAGGTGGTGGTGTTCCCATGCGCCTGCTGCCCTCGCCCTTCTAGGTGGAAGAGGTCGCGGGTTTGGGAGGTGCTGCCGAAGAAGCCTTGGCGAGTTGCTGCAGTGCATCTTGTAGACGGTACACACTGCAGCCACGGTGCGCCGGTGGTGGAGGGAGTGAATGTTTAAGGTGGTGGATGGGGTGCCAATCAAGCGGGCTGCTTTGTCCTGGATGGTGTCGAGCTTCTTGAGTGTTGTTGGAGCTGCACTCATCCAGGCAAGTGGAGATACCAAGCACAGTGAGACTGCAAGAGGATGGCTAGCATGTGTTTTCCTCTGTCTACAGAGGGTAACTTTATAGTTTTGATTAATAACTTTCAAAAGGGAATCAGATAAGTACTTGATAGGACAGGAAAAAATTTGCAGGGCTATGGGGAAAGAGCAGGGAGAGTGGGACTAATTGGAAAGCTCTGACAAAGAGCCGGCACAGGCACGATGGGCCGAATGGCCTCATTCTGTGCTGCATCATTCTATGATTCTGCGAATCACCTGCTGCGAATATGCAACTATATCTGATTTTATTTTAAGTTGCAATCCTGCCTGGTAACACTAGATGGCAGACTTGCCTGCGAGTTCCGCATGAGCTGTGCCATTTCACCAGGTCTTCTTAATGAGGGTGAGGGGGTGATTTACTCTGGAATGGTCGCAGGGACGAGGGACTTCAGTTATGTGGAGAGACTGGAGAAGCTGGGGCAGTTTCCCTTAGAGCAGAGGAGGTTTTGGGGAGATTTAATAGAGGCGTTCACAATCCTGCTACAACTTTACAGGGTGTTGGTGAGACCGCACCTGGAGTACTGCGTACAGTTTTGGCCTCCTTATTTAAGGAGGGATATACTTGCATTGGAGGCAGTTCAGAGACGATTCACACGGTTGATTCCTGAGATGAGGGGTTGACTTATGAGGAAAGGTTGAGCAGGTTGGGCCTATACTCATTGGAGTTTAGAAGAATGAGAGGTGATCTTATCGAAACATATCAGATACTGAGGGGGCTCGACAGGGTAGATGCAGAGAGGATGTTTCCCCTCGTGGGGAAATCTAGAACTCGGGGGCACAGTTTCAGAATAAAAGGTCGCCCTTTTAGAACTGAGATGAGGAATTTCTTCTCTCAGAGGGTCGTAAATCTGTGGAATTCTCTGCCCCAGAGCACCGTGGAGGCTGGGTCATTAAATTCATTTAAGGTGGAGATAGACAGATTTTTGCAAGATAAGGGAGTGAAGGGTTATGGGGAGCAGGCAGGGAAGTGGCTTTGAGCCCAAGATCAGCCATGATCTTATTGAATGGCGGAGCAGGCTCGAGGGGCCAAGTGGCCTATTCCTGCTCCTATTTCTTATGTTCTTATGTTCCTGAGAGGTTTTGATAGAGTAAATAAGGAGAAACTGTTTCCACTGGCAGGAGGGTCGGTAACCAGAGGACACAGATTGAAGGCAATTGGCAAAAGAACCAGAGGGGACATGAGGAGAATTTTTAACGCAGCGAGTTGTTGTGATCTGGAACGCGCTGCCTGAAAGGGCGGTGGAAGCAGATTCAATGGTAACTTGCAAAAGGGAATTGGATACATACTTGAAGGGGAAACATTTGCAGGGCTGTGGGGAAAGAGCAGGGGGGAGTGGGACTAATTGGAGAGCTCTTTCAAAGAGCCGGCACAGGCAAGATGGGCCGAATGGCCTCCTTCTGTGCTGTATCATTCTATGGATGGTACCAGAAATGCGAGGGTATACATATCAGGAAAGGATGAACAGGCTGGGTCTCTTTTCTCTTGAAAAAAGAAGGCTGAGTGGTGACCTAATAGAGACACAGAAGACAGGAGCAGGAGTAGGCCATTCGGCCCCTCGAGCCTGCTCCGCCATTCAATGAGATCATGGCTGATCATCCAAATTCAGTACCCGGTCCCTGCTTTCTCCCCATATCCCTTGATCCCTTTAGAGGGATTAATAGAGGTCTTTAAAATTATGAAAGATTTTTCTAAGTGGAAACATTCTCTCTGTATCCACTCTATGGGGAAGAGCATAACTAGAGGCCATCAATATAAGATAGTCACCAAGAAATCCAATAGGGAATTCAGGAGAAACTTCTTCACCCAGAGAGTGGTGAGAATGTGGAACTCGCTACCACAGGGAGTGGTTGAAGCGAATAGTATAGATGCATTTAAGGGGAGGCTGGACAAGCGTATGAGGGAGAAGGGAATAGAGGGTTAGGCTGATAGATTTAGATGAGGAAAGACAGGAGGAGGCTCGAGTGGAGCATAAACACCGGCATGGACTGGTTGGGCCGAATGGCCTGTTGCTGTGCTGTCTGCTGCGAATTTACAGCAAAGCTACTGATTTTATTTAAATTGCACTACTGCCGGATAACACCAGATGGCAGACTTGCCTGCGAGATTCGGGGCTGAGCGGCGCCATTTCGCCCAACTCTTCGCTCTGCCGCTGCTGATTCCACCGGACGGCAGAGCGAGCGATCTGGCGGCGGTGGTGGCGGTGGCGAGATGGGCCTCATCTTCCTGGTGGGGCACGACGCGGTCAGTGCTGAGCTCGGTCGTCGCCCTGCGGCACCGCTTGGCCTACCCGGAACCCCCGGGCCTCTCGCTGCTCACGGCGCTGGCCGCCGCCCTCCCGCGCCTCAGGGGGTTTTTATTTTTGTTATTGGTTTAATTATTTATTATTATTATTATTATTATAACTGGTGGAGCTGCGGAGGCTGACGGATAACCCCTGCAGCCTGAGTTCACAGGCCCCCTGGTGGCGGGGGTGGGGGGTCAAAGGGCGCGACCCCTCTGCCAGCTCTGGTAGCTCTGCTGTGATTGGCCGAAAGGGAGCCCTAAGGATGTGACACGCTTTGGTGTTGGACAAGGCATGGCACCCAGTGGCACCCACTGAGCGTGGCACCCACTGAGCGTGGCACCCACTGAGCATGGCACCCAGTGGCACCCACTGAGCATGGCACCCAGTGACACCCACTGAGCATCGACACCAGCACCCACTGAGCATCACAGAAACATAGAAGATAGGAGCAGGAGTAGGCCATTCGGCCCCTCGAGCCTGCTCCGCCATTCAATGAGATCATGGCTGATCATCCAAATTCAGTACCCGGTCCCTGCCTTCTCCCCATATCCCTTGATCCCTTTAGCCTTAAGAAATATTTCTAACTCCTTCTTGAATATATTTAATGAATTGTGTAGTGTATGTACCTTTAAGAGGAACTATGTTTTTGAAGCCCCTGTATACTGTAGTACCAGTAGTGACTGCTCGGGTATATAAGCCTGTATAGCGACTTGTGTAGTTAGTTCACCTCCAGACTTTGTTCAGTAAACACTTGTTAAATCAACTCCTGCATTCCGTGTCTCCATTAACACACGGATCTAACAGTGGCGACGAGTTAGAAACGAACTTACCTGCAATTCGGCAGCACCTCAAGGAGATCGATTCCTCAGACGAAGGTCGAAGCCAGAAGCAAGGAAAAAAAAAAAAAACTGTGGTTTCACCAGCTAAACGGGCTGGTGGCAGGTCGTGCACTGATCCTTCCTGGGCTGCGGCGGGCTAGAGCTCGATCGGGTGGCTCTGCAACGGGGCCGGACAGCGAGTCGGGAAGCAGAAACAAAGAGAGAGAGAGGGTGGAGCACTCAGGGCGCGGCCGGTGCTGCAAAGCAGGTCGGCGTTCGGACCGAGCAGAGGGAGGGGAAAGTCCCAGAGGGTCCGCTCCACGACGGGAACGGTTCTCCAAGTAACGGAGAAGCTATTGAAGCGATATATTAAAAAAAATAGAAATACCGCGAAAAGCTGCATGTCGCAACAGGAACCGCGGAGAACAGCGTTGGCAGCAACGGCAGCGGCGGGGAAGCGCGGGAGGCACCATCTTAACTCGGCGGGGAAGAAAGAAAAGTGCGGGAAGCGCCATTTTAGATTTTCAAGATGCCGAAGACTGGCAATATTACTGCTTTCGATAGTGATATAGAAGATTGGACCACATATGTGGAAAGAGTGGAGGTGTATTGCAAGGCGAATGAAGTAGCGGATGATAAAAAGGCATCGGTACTTCTAAATCTGATGGGCGCAAGGACATACGGGCTGTTACGAAACTTGATCACTCCAGCCAAACCGATGGACAAAAATTTTAAGGAGATTGTTGATACCTTACAGGAGCACTTAAACCCAACACCGCTGCTGATAGCGGAACGATTCAAATTCTTCAGGAGGAATCAGCACAAGAATGAAAGTAATGCTGATTACCTCACCGAATTACGAAAGCTGTCAAAGCACTGCCAATTCGGGGCAGGACTGGCAGATTCTCTATGAGACAAATTCGTCTGCGGTCTCCTAAGCGAAGGAACACAGAAAAGACTACTTTCTGAGAAAGATTTGACACTGGACAAGGCTTTCAGTGTGGCTGTATCATACGAAGCAGCAGCAAGAGGAGCTGCAGAGATACAGCAAAAGCCACAGGACTTCGGCACCCATGAAATGACACGGGGTTTCGAGAGATGTTATCGCTGCGGCAGATCCACCCATGACCAGAAGGACTGCTGGTTCAAGGACAAAGCATGCAGGCAATGCGGAAAGATGGAACACATTGCACGTGTATGCAGATCTGGAAAGAAATCCGCTGACAGTAAAAAGGTCAATAAGGAAAAGTACAGAAAGGTACAAATGATGACGGACAGTAGCTCCGAAGACCAGAAGAGCGATAGCGACTCCGGAAACAAGAGACTAAGCTGTCTCAAATTACATAATGTAATTGCCAAAGAAGATTACCAGACCATTTGGGTTACCCTCACGATAGCGGGGTCCCCAGTCAAAATGGAGCTAGATACAGGATCAGCTCTGACCGTCATGAGTCGACGGGATTACGAGCGGCTCTTTCCGCATATACCTTTGAAAGACACATCCATTATCTTGAAGACATATACGGGGCAGAAAGTATACCCCAGAGGGAAAATAAGGGTGCCTGTTGTATACAACGGCAAGGAAATACAGAAGTTGTATTTATACGTTCTGCAAGATGGTGGTCCACCGTTGTTGGGACGTGAATGGATCAGAAAGATACGTTTAGACTGGCACTCCGTTCAGGCACTGACGGTGACCAGTAAGAAAAAAAACGATGATGACGTCATACCTGGACGATTAAAAGAAATCTTGGCTAACGCCAAAGAAGTGTTTCAACAGGAACTAGGAACCCTGAAAGGCGCCACCGCCTCAATAAAAGTGGAAGATGCGGCAATTCCCAAGTTTTTTAAGGCAAGGCCGGTGCCATACGCAATTCGTCCAGCCGTCGAGGCAGAGCTGGAGAATTTGGAAAAAGCAGCCGTGTTATCCAAGGTAGATTGGAGCGAGTGGGCAACACCCATCGTCCCGGTCATGAAGAAAACGTTGAATAATGATAAATCTGAAGAACAGAGAAAAGTTCGCATCTGTGGGGACTTCAAGGTGACTGTAAACCCGGTTCTTCACATGGTACAGTATCCTCTTCCGAGGATAGAAGATATTTTCGCCTCACTATCCGGAGGGAAACATTTCACCAAAATTGACTTTGCACAGGCATATCTACAGATGGAGGTTGAGGAGGCCTCTAAAAAGTATCTCACGATAAACACACACAAAGGCCTGTACCAGTACAATCGACTGGTTTTCGGAGTGGCATCAGCTCCGGCTATCTGGCAAAGAGCTATGGAGCAAGTCCTGCAAGGGATTCCGGGGACTCAATGCTACCTAGACGACATCCTTGTAACAGGAGAAAACGACAACGAGCACCTTGCTAACTTGGAGCAGGTGCTCACGAGGCTGAGAGAACGGGGCCTACGAGCAAATCGCCCCAAGTGCGAATTTTTCCAGAAACAAATATCATATTGTGGCCATGTCATTAACGAAGAAGGGTTGCATAAGTCACCTGAAAAAATTGAAGCGGTCGTAAAGGCCCCAGCGCCTGAAAATGTCTCACAATTAAGGTCGTTCCTGGGATTAGTAAATTACTATCATAAATTTTTACCAAACTTGTTGACGGTTCTGCACCCTCTTAACGCACTGCTACAAACGGGAGTAGTTTGGAAATGGAGCGAAGACTGTAAACGTGCCTTCCATAAATGCAAAGGCTTGATCACGTCCAGGGAAGTGTTGGCTCATTACAACCCATCACTGCCAATCAGACTGGCGTGCGATGCATCCCCTTACGGCATGGGAGCGGTATTATCGCATAGATTCCCTGATGGCTCGGACCGGCCGATAGCTTTTGCGTCACGCTCATTGAACTCAGCTGAGCGTAACTATGCCCAGATCGACAGGGAGGCACTCAGCCTGGTGTGGGGGGTGAAGAAATTCAACCATTACCTACACGGACAAAAATTTACCTTGTTGACTGACCATCAATCCCTCGCCTCCATATTCAACCCTAAAAAGGGCGTTCCCATTATGACAGCGCAAAGGCTACAGAGGTGGTCCCTTTTCCTAGGGGCACACCAATATGACATAGAATACAAAGGAACAAAACAGCATGGGAATGCTGACGGGTTATCGCGCCTACCGTTGCCAACGGTGGAAGAGGCGCCTACAGTGGACCCAGTGGAGATGTTCCACTCGACCATAGTGGAATGTCTACCGGTGACAAATTCTACCATTGAAAAGGAAACGCGAAATGACCCGACTCTCTCACGAGTCTACGATTTAATGGTGAAGGGATGGCCAGCACATGGCGAACCACTGTTGCCAGCATTCTCGCAAAGAAGAGAACAGCTGTCAGTGTGCCGAGGAACCTTGATGTGTAGATCCAGAGTGGTGATTCCACCCAAACTCAAGGATAGAGTGCTAAAGGAGCTTCACGAGGGGCATCTGGGTGGAGTGAAAATGAAGAACTTAGCCAGAGCGTTTGTGTGGTGGCCAGGTATCGATGGAGACATCGAAGAAATGACCAAGAGCTGTCTAGGATGCCAGGAGGTCCAAAACGCCCCACCACAAGCCCCTCTACATCCATGGGAGTGGCCCTCATCTCCATGGCAAAGGGTACATATCGACTTTGCTGGTCCATTTATGGACTCAATGTTCTTAATCGCGGTGGATGCACACTCCAAGTGGCCGGAGGTAATAAAGATGTCCTCCACCACCACGGAAAAAACCATCACAGTATTAAGGACCATATTCGCCAGGAATGGGCTGCCTGAACAGATCTGTTCTGATAATGGACCGCAATTTGTATCCGAAGAATTCAGGAAGTTCTTAAAAAACAATGGGGTTAAGCACTACACATCCGCCCCATACCATCCCACCACCAATGGATTGGCTGAAAGGTTTGTCCAGACCTTCAAGAAGGCCATAAAGGCCATGGGTAATGAAGACATAAACCTACAACATAAGGTAGATAACTTCTTGTTTGCGTACAGGAATGCAACACATGTGGTTACAAACCAAACCCCCGCCATGATATTTTTCAATAGAAGCCTAAGATGCCGGCTGGATTTGGTCAAGTCAAACGTCAGAAGGGACGTAGAGAACCGGCAATTTCAAAGCATGAATGAAAGGCCAACTAGAACCTTCCAGATAGGTCAACCAGTTTTGGCCCGGGACTACCGTACCGAGAAATGGCAGCCTGGAACTATTTGCACACGACTAGGACCGCTGATGTATACCGTGGACATTGGAGAAAGCATAATAAGGCGCCATGCTGACCAGATCATAGAGTCATCCGAAAAAGGACAACCTACACCACAACTCTATACGCCTAGTGATGAAGCAGAGATACCCATAGTATATACCTCCGATCCGGTGATACTGGAACCAGATGAACCCGACACTGGCATTGAAGCCGAATCGACCTTGCCAAAAGAACCTACTACACCACCGAGGCGTTATCCGGACCGAGTCAGGAAGCCTCCAGAGAGATTGAATTTGTAATTGATTAACTTCAGCAAATGTGTATATTATTGTTCTTGTAAAAATGTTATTTAATGATTACTTAAAATGTTATGTACTATTTATCTAAAAGGGGAGGAATTGTAGTGTATGTACCTTTAAGAGGAACTATGTTTTTGAAGCCCCTGTATACTGTAGTACCAGTAGTGACCACTCGGGTATATAAGCCTGTATAGTGTCTTGTGTAGTTAGTTCACCTCCAGACTTTGTTCAGTAAACACTTGTTAAATCAACTCCTGCATTCCATGTCTCCATTAACACACGGATCTAACAAATTGGCCTCAACTGCCTTCTGTGGTAGAGAATTCCACAGGTTCACCACTCTCTGGGTAAAGAAATTCCTCCTCATCTCTGTCCTAAATGGCTTACCCCTTATCCTTAGACTGTGACCCCTGGTTCTGGACTCCCCCACCATCAGGAACATCCTTCCTGCATCTAGTCTGTCTAGTCCTGTTAGAATTTTATAAGTTTCAATGAGATCCCCTCTCATTCTTCTAAACTCCAGCGAGTATAAGCCCAATTGACCCAATCTCTCCTCATACGTCATTCCTGCCACCCCAGGTATCAGCCTGGTGAATCCACACCAGCACCCACTGAGCATCAAGCGCCTGCCTGCCTGTATGTGGCTGCGTGTTTGCATGCGTACAATGGGTGGGTGCAATGAACATGTATGTGCACGTGGCAGAGAATCATAGAGATTTGCGGCACGGAAGGAGGAGGCCATTCGGCCCATCGTGTCCGTGCCGGCTGACAAACAGCGATCCAGCCTAATCCCACTTTCCAGCTCTCGGTCCGTAGCCCTGTAGGTTACGGCACTTCAAGTGCATATCCAAGTACTTTTTAAATGTGATGAGGGTTTCTGCCTCTACCACCCTTTCAGGCAGTGAGTTCCAGACCCCCACCACCCTCTGGGTGAAGAAAGTTCTCCTCAACTCCCCTCTAAACCTTCTACCAATGACTTTAAATCAATGCCCCCTGGTTATTGGCCCCTCTGCTAAGGGGAAATAGATCCTTCCTCTCCACTGTGTCTGGACCCCCTCATCATTTTATACATCTCAATTAAATCTCCCCTCAGCCTCCTCTGTTCCAAAGAAAACAACCCCAGCCGATCCAATCTTTCCTCATAGCTAAAATTCCCCAGCCCAGGCAACATCTTCGTAAATCTCCTCTGCACCCTCTCGAGTGCAATCACATCCTTCCTGTAATGTGGTGACCAGAACTGTACACAGTATTCTAGCTGAGGCCTAACTAGTGTTTTATACAGTTCAAGCATTAAACCCCCCCTGCTCTTGTATTCTATGTATGTACGTTTGTGTCTGTGGGGGTCTATGTGAATAACAGTAAGACTCTCCTTAAAACCCAATTCTGTGACCAGGCTTTTGGTCAGCACCCCCTCATATCCCCTTCTTAGCCTCAGTGTTTCTTTGGTTCCTTATGCCTCTGAAGAGCTTTTGGAAGTTAAAGGTGCCGTATAGATGAAACGTAGAAACATAGAAGATTGGAGCAGGAGTAGGCTATTCGGCCCCTCGAGCCTGCTCCGCCATTCAATGAGATCATGGCTGATCATCCAAATTCAGTACCCTGTCCCTGCCTTCTCCCCATATCCCTTGATCCCTTTAGCCTTAAGAAATATATCTAACTCCTTCTTGAATATATTTAATGAATTGGCCTCCACTGCCTTCTGTGGTAGAGAATTCCACAGGTTCACCACTCTCTGGGTGAAGAAATTCCTCCTCATCTCTGTCCCAAATGGCCTACCCCTTATCCTTAGACTGTGACCCCTGGTTCTGGACTCAAAGAAAGACTTGCATTTCTATAGCGCCTTTCACCACCTCAGGACGTCTCAAAGTGCTTTACAGCCAATGAAGTACTTTTTGAAGTGTAGTCACTGTTGTAATGTAGGAAACGCAGCAGCCAATTTGCGCACAGCAAGCTCCCACAAACAGCAATGTGATAATGGCCAGATAATCTGTTTTTAGTGATGTTGGTTGAGGGATAAACATTGGCCCAGGACACCGGGGAGAACTCCCCCTGCTCTTCTTCGAAATAGTGGCCGCGGGATCTTTTACGTTCACCCGAGAGGGCAGACGGGGCCTCGGTTTAACGTCTCATCCGAAAGACGGCACCTCCGACAGTGCGGCGCTCCCTCAGCACCGCACTGGGAGTGCCAGCCTGGATTTACGTGCTTGAGTCTCTGGAGTGGGGGTTTGAACACATAACCTTCTGACTCAGATGCCAGAGTGCTAACCACTGAGCTACTGGATGATACCTTTGAGTAAAGAAGTTTCCCCCAATTTCCCTGCTTACTCCTAACTTCCTCATTTTTAACCGAGACATTTGTATCTTTGGCCAGAGTGAGCAATGCCCCTTCCTCTATAAGGGCTGATTCTGTGCTTACTGCTGGTGAGAACGGAGGGGGCTGCTCGAGGAATCCCTGTGCCAGGAGAGCCAGTCCAGTGGCTCAGTGGGCAGCACTCTCTCTCATCTCCGAGCCAGCAGGTTGTGGGTTCAAGTCCCCACTCCATGAGACTTGAGCACAAAAATCTAGGCTGACACTCCCAGTGCGGTGCTGAGATCTGGCATTTCTATAGCGCCTTTCACGGCCTCAGGACGTCCCAAAGCGCTTTACAGCCAATGAAGTACTTTTGGAGTGTAGTCACTGTTGTAATGTGGGAAACGCGGCAGCCAATTTGCGCACAGCAAGCTCCCACAAACAGCAATGTGATAATGACCAGATCATCTGTTTTAGTGATGTTGGTTGAGGGATAAATATTGGCCCCAGGACACCGGGGATAACTCCCCCTGCTCTTCTTTGAAATAGTGGCCGTGGGATCTTTTACGTCCACCTGAGAGAGCAGACGGGGCCTCGGTTTAACGTCTCATCCGAAAGCCAACACCTCCGACAGTGCGGCACTCCCTCAGCACTGCACTGGGAGTGTCAGCCTAGATTTTGTGCTCAAGTCTCCGGAGTGCTGAATGTTGGGTTGGTAAATTCCGTATTGGAGTTACTATTCAGCATTTGGACCCTTCACTTCCCTGGGTGCTAATCCTGCTCCATTGTCGCTTTGATTTTTTCCCCCGATGCGGGCACTGATCACAGGATAATTGCCGATGAGGGAATTCATTCGGCCCATCTTATTTCATGCTAACAGAGATCCTAATAATCTCGCCATAGCAGTTCCAATTGTTGCTTAAATGATTCCAAGGTTTTTGTCATCATTCCTCTATCTCCATATACTGTGTGTTGTTCACTCTTGTACATCCCCCTTCCTTTCACCCCATCGTTGATGACCATTCCTTCAGCCGTCTAGGCTCCACGCACTGGAATGATCTCTTTTAAACCCCTTGGCCTCCCTCTCCTCTTTAAAACCCACCCCTTTGACACCTGTCACCCCTCCTAATACTTCCTTCTTTCGAGCATAATGTAAAAACAGATTATCTGGTCATTATCACATTGCATTTTGTGGGAGCTTGCTGTGCGCAAATTGGCTGCCGCGTTTCCCACATTACAACAGTGACTCCACTTCAAAAAGTAGTTCATTGGCTGTAAAGCGCTTTGGGACGTCTTGAGGTGGTGAAAGGCGCTATAGAAATGCAAGTCTTTCTTCCTCAGATGGTGTCGCACACACAGCTAGACTGTAGGGATACCACCAACGCTGCCTCCGCAAGATCCTGCAAATCCATTGGCAGGATAGGCGCACCAACGTCAGTGTTCTTGCTCAGGCCAACATCCCCAGCATCGAAACTTTGACCACGCTCGATCAGCTCCGATGGACGGGCCACATCGTCTGCATGCCTGATACGAGACTCCCAAAGCAAGCGCTCTACTCGGAGCTCCGACACGGCAAGAGAGCCCCAGGTGGGCAGGGGAAACACTTCAAGGACACCCTCAAAGCCTCCTTGAAAAAGTGCAACATCCCCACCGACACCTGGGAATCCCTGGCCCAAGACCGCACAAAGTGGAGGAGAAGCATCCGGGAAGGCGCCGAACACCTCGAGTCTCTTCACCGGGAGCAAGCGGGAAGCCAAGCACAGGCAGCGCAAGGAGCGCACGTCAACCCAAGCACCCCACACCCACCCACCCCCTTCAACCACCGTCTGCCCCACCTGTGACAGAGACTGTAAGTCCCGCATTGGACTCATCAGTCACCTGAGAACTCATTTTTAACGTGGAAGCAAGTCATCCTCAGTTCCGAGGGACTGCCTAAGAAGAAGGAGAGAGGAAAAGCCTCACACAATACCGCCACCCCGAACTCTTTGGCTGCACTGTGCTCACCTCACCGCCGTGTTTAAATGCTCAGATTAGGAATAAATTTACTTTGCAATAAAATTGCCAAATATAATTCAAATGGCTGACTTGTCTGTCCTGTGGTTTTATGCTGTTGTTGGGTTTCTTTACAAGATTAAGCAAAGGAGGAACTAGGTCCCTGCACCACCGGCGCACCGTGGCTGCAGTGTGTACCATTTACAAGATGCACTGCAGCAACTCGCCAAGACTTCTTTGGCAGCACCTCCCAAACCCACGACCTCTTCCACCTAGAAGGACAAGGGCAGCAGGCGCATGGGAACACCACCACCTCCAAGTTCCCCTCCAAATCACACACCATCCCGACTTGGAAATATATCGGCCGTTCCTTCATCGTCGCTGGGTCAAAATCCTGGCACTCCCTCCCTAACAGCACTGTGGGAGCACCTTCACTACACGGACTGCAGCGGTTGAAGAAGGCGGCTCACCACCACCTTCTCGAGGGCAATTAGGGGACGGGCAATAAATGCTGGCCTTGCCAGCGATACCCGCATGCCGAGAATGAATAAAAAGAAGGTTGCAGGCTGAAGACTCCAGGAACCTTGTACAAATGCTAGTTCACACCCCAAGGTGATTTCAGGATCTAGAATCTCAGCATCTCTCCCCATTATCCTAGGTTTTATACAATCCAGGGAAGAGATAATATCCTCTCGCCTTGCTCAGACGGCATGCCATTGCTCTCCAGTACCTCCCCAAGTAACATTTGCAATAAGCGGATCATTGAGTGACAATTGCAGTGTGAAAGCAATATGAAGCAACTCATTAATAAGACCTTATGCAAAAAGCGAAATACTGCGGATGCTGGAAATCAGAAATTAAAGCGCTCTGACGAAAGAAAAAAAAGCCAGACTTGCAATTCTACAGCGCCTTTCACGACCACCGGACGTCTCAAAGCGCTTTACAGCCAATGAAGTACTTTTTTTTGAAGTGTAGTCACTGCTGTAGTGTAGGAAATGCAGCAGCCAATTTGCGCACAGCAAGCTCCCACGGACAGCAATGTGATAATGACCGGATAATCTGTTTTTAGTGATGTTGGTTGAGGGATAAATATTGGCCCCAGGACACCGGGGAGAACTCCCCCTGCTCTTCTTCAAAATAGTGGCCGCGGGATCTTTTACGTCCACCCGAGAGAGCAGACGGGGCCTTGGTTTAACGTCTCATCCGAAAGACGGCACCTCCGACAGTGCGGCGCTCCCTCAGTACTGCACTGGGAGTGTCAGCCTGGATTTATGTGCTCAAGTCTCTGGAGTGAGGCTCGAACCCACGACCTTCTGACTCAGAGACGAGAGAGAGAGACACCAACTGAGCCACTGACTGACACTCATCGACCTGTAACGTTAACTCTGTTTCACTCTTCGCAGAGTGTTTCAAGCATTTTCTGTTTCAATAATGTCCTTACGACTGCATGATGACAGGATTTGACTTGTGGGGGGGGGGTTTGTTTTTTATTTTGCGTTTTTTGGCAGCTGATGCAATTTAGCGACGTTCCCTGGCTTTCAATACAGCGTGCAATTCTGAGACGGTCCCTGGGTGTCAGGGGGCGGGGCTGGGTGATGGACAGAGGGAGAGTCCAATCAGATTGCAGATGTGGGGGTGGAGAGGAGGGATTGACCAATGGGAGGACAGGAGGGGCGGGATTTCCAATTGCAGTCGCGGCCTTGCCGGCAGAGCGAAGCCTGGGACTGGCGTGAGTGTGGGGCTGGGTTTGGACTAGTCTGTCGGTGCAGGGCAGAAGGGAGGGGGCCTGGGGAGAGGGTGGAGGAGGAGGCCTCTGCCTCCATCCCCCCACCCCGACCTGGGCTGAGCCTGCTGCCCCCCTCCCCCCCAGAGTGTGTGGGGCGTCAGTGGTCCTCAGTACCCTTGGCATGGGGGGATGGGAGGGTGCAAAATCATTCAGTCAAGGCTCCTGCTTCTACTCAGGGCCCAATAACCTCCCTCCCCCCCACTGAAAAGTTTGGTTTATTGAGAGAGCACATTGGCTGTGATGCCCTCCGTGGCCAAATAGGCTGTTGATGCTCAGCTGTGTGGGTCGCACTCTCTCGCCTCTGACTCAGAAGGTTGTGGGTTCATAGTCCCCACTCCAGAGACTTGAGCACAAAAATCTAGGCTGATGCCCCTAGTGCCAGTGCTGAGGGACTGCTGCAGTGTCGGAGGTGCCGTCTTTCGGATGAGACGTTAAACCGAGGCCCCGTCTGCTCTCTCAGGTGGACGTAAAAGATCCCACGGCCAGTGTTTTGAAGAAGAGCAGGGGGAGTTCTCCCCGGGTGTCGTGGGGCCAATATTTTCTTTTTCCAGATGACGTCAGGTGTAGAAAGACTTACATTTATATAGCGCCTTTCACGACCATCAGACGTCCCAAAGCACTTTGCAGCCAATGAAGTACTTTTGAAGTGTAGTCACTGTTGTAATGTAAGAAATGCGGCAGTCAATTTGAGCACAGCAAGCTCCCACATACAGCAATGAGTTAATGACCAGATAATCTGTTTAGTGATGTTGGTTGAGGGATAAATATTGGCCCCAGGACACCGGGGGAGAACTCCCCCTGTTCTTCTTCGAAATAGTGGTCACGGGATCTTTTACATCCAACTGAGAGAGCACACGGGGCCTCGATTTAACGGGGCAGAAATTCCTCCCCAAACGCGTGAGTACGGAAGGGGTACTCACGCGTCTGGCCGGAGGAAATGGCGGTTTTCAGCATGCACAGCGCATGCGCTGAAAACCGGCATTTCCTCTCCTCTCACCCAAGAGTTGAAGAGGCTATTTAAAGTTTAAGTAGTGTTTTGGGGTGCAGTACTTCTCATGAGTTTGACAGTTCTTACTCTCAAACTTATGAATGAAGTTTCCCCTCCCCTGATTGGCTGAACAGTGCTCACCTGATCCCAGCCGGCACATCGCACTAACTACGCCGCTGGGTCAGGTTAGCACAGCGCGCCGACATCAGAACCTGGCCACTGAAAGGAAATCCACTGCGGGCCAGGTTTCAGATGTCGGCGCGCAGGGTGAGCGCACATCGGGGGCTTGCACGCGCGGCAAGCCCCCGACACCAAGTTCTGGGCCATTGTCTCATCCGAAAGACGGCACCTCCGACAGTGCGGCACTCCCTCAGCACTGCACTGGAAGTGCCGTCAGCCTGGATTATGCGCTCACAACCCTGGAGCGGGACTTGAACACACAAGCTTCTGGCTCAGAGGGTTGGGATAGGCGGAGGTCGGACCTTGCTGTTAATTGGAACTGTCCTTCGCTGTGTGTTTACCTTCCGGCTCTCTCCTGAACCGACTTCCCTTTTTCCGATTTCCTCTTTAGGTCACACTGAGAAATGCCGCTCCACAAATACCCGCCCAGGATCTGGCAGGCCCTGCGGCTGAAGCAGGGGATCCAAGGACGCTTACCGGCCCATTATCTCCGCTCCCTCAACGAGACCCAGGAGCCCACCCCCGTTCATTTTAAACCCCACGGGGTTAAATACAAACGGAACCCGAAGACCGGGCAACCAGAGCGCGTGCAAGATATACCGATTCCCATCTACTGCCCTCCAGAGTCACAGCGTGGGTTGTGGGGAGGAGAGGGCTACGTACAAGGGTTCAGATATGCCAACAATGACAAGGTATGGAGCAGCAAACGGTTGAGTAACTCTTGCAACAATTCTCTTGCCTCCTCTTCTAAAGGCGTTCTGAATATCACTCTACTACAGTCTAGTACTGACTGAGCCCACCTTACATTTAAAATGCTCATCCTTGTGTTCAAATCTCTCCGAGCCCGCACCCCTGCCCCATCTCTGTAACCTCCAGCCCTACAACCCTCCGAGATCACTGTGTTCCTCCATCTCTGGCCTCTTGCGCGTCCACGATTATAATCTCCCCACGATTAGCGGCCGTGCCTTCAGCTGCCTCGGCCCCAAGCTCTGGAATTCCCTCCTTAAACACCTCCGCCTCGCTCTCCCAACAACAACAACAACTTGTATTTATATAGCGCCTTTAACGTAGTAAAACATCCCAAGGCGCTGCACAGGAGTATTTTAAGACAAAAAATTTGACACCGAGCCACATAAGGATAGATTAGGGCAGGTGACCAAAAGCTCGGTTAAAGAGGTGGGTTTTAAGGAGCGTCTTAAAGGAGGAAAGGGAGGTAGCGAGGCGAGAGGTTTAGGCAGGGAATTCCAGAGCTTGGGGCCTAGGCAACAGAAGGCACGGCCACCAAAGGTTGAGTGATGGAAATCGGGGGACGGGCAAGAGGCCAGAATTAGAGGAGCGCAGATATCTCAGGGGGGGTTGTGCGGCTGGAGGAGGTTACAGAGATAGGGAGGGGTGAGACCATGGAGGGATTTGAAAACAAAGATGAGAATTTTGAAATCAAGGCGTTGCCGGACTGGGAGCCAATGTGGGTCAGCGAACACAGGGAGTGATGGGCAAACGGGACTCGGTGCGAGTTAGGACACGGGCAGCCGAGTTTTGGATTACCTCAAGTTTACGTAGGGTGGAATGTGGGAGGCCGGCCAGGTGTGCGTTGGAATAGTCAAGTCTCTCCTTTAAGACGCTCCTTAAAACCTACCTCTTTGACCAAGCTTTTGGTCACCTGCCCCTAATATCTCCTTGTGTTGGTTCGGTGTCAAAACATTGTCTGATAATCGCTCCGGTGACGCGCTTTGAGGTGGAGAGGTTTAGGGAGGGAATTCCAGAGCTCGGGGGCCCAGGCAGCCGAAGGCACGGCCGCCGATGGTGGAGCGATGGGAATCGGGGGACGGGCAAGAGGCCAGAATTGGAGGAGCGCAGGTTGTTAAACCCAGGTTTCTGTCTGGAGCCCAGCCTCACTCTGTCACGGCCCGTTTCTCTCTGTTTTTGCCTCCTCCGCAGCTCTCCACGCGGCTGAGGAAGACTTGGAAGCCGCAGGTGTTTGTGCGAGAACTTTACAGCGAGATCCTGGACAAGACCTTCACCGTCCCGGTGACCATGCGGACTCTGGACCTGGTGGACGCTTGCTACGGCTTCGATTTCTACATCCTGAAGGTAAGGGCTCCTTGGTTTGATTTGAGCCCGGAGAGTATTTGCTCAACGTTGCTCGGGGCGCCGCCTGTTCCTCCCCTTTTTAATTGCCGGAAGCAATCTGTCTGCAGCCCGAAACCGGCCACGTGGCGGCGGGTCGAGTGGCAGGCGGAATCTTAGAATTTTCCCCGAAAGAGCCATCCACATAACCTCAGCCCCCTGTCCTTTCCCTGTACCTTTATTGGTTTCCCTTGTTCATGTATCCACTCCCCTCTGATAAGCGATGCTTCCATCTTTTGTTTCTGGTCAGGCATTCCCCGTCCCAACAACTCTCTGCGCGAAATAGTGTAGGAAATGCAGCAGCCAATTTGCGCACAGCAAGCTCCCACGGACAGCAATGTGATAATGACCAGATAATCTGTTTTTAATGATGTTGGTTGAGGGATAAATATTGGCCCCAGGACACCGGGAGAACTCCCCCCCTGCTCTTCTTCGAAATAGTGGCCGCGGGATCTTTTACGTCCGCCTGAGAGAGCAGACGGGGCCTCAGTTTAACGTCTCATCCGAAAGACGGCACCTCCGACAGTGCAGCACTCCCTCAGTACTGCGCTGGGAGTGTCAGCCTGGATTATGCTCTCATTTCCAGGGAGTGGGGGTGAGGGGAGAGTGGGATGCTCTGAGGAAAGTGTAGGGGACATCACCTCCCAGAGAAGCTGCAGTTTTATTTTTGCTGCAAATTGTTCCCTAGACTCCAAAGGCCGACCTGAATTCAAAGCTGGGGATGGACCTGAAACGTGCAATGTTGCTGAGACTCGCTCGCAAGGACAGCGATCTTTACCCCGACGATGCAGAGAAACGGGAGCTCATCTACAACAAGTATAAGGTACGGTGCAAGGCCCGAGATCTGTGCAATATGTTCGCTTTAAAATGAAGGGATGTAAAGTTTTTTTTTTTAATTTCTTTGCAGGATGAGGGACTTCAGTTACATGGAGAGACTGGAGAAGCTGGGATTGTTCTCCTTAGAGCAGAGAAGGTTAAGGGGAGATTTAATAGAGGCGTTCAAAATCATGAGGGGTTTTGATAGAGTAAATAAGGAGAAACTGTTTCCACTGACAGGAGGGTCGGTAACCAGAGGACACGGATTTAAGGTACCTGGTAAAGAACCAGAGGGGAGATGAGAATTTTTTTTTAAGCAGCGAGTTGTTGTGATCTGGAACACGCTGCCTGAAAGGGCGGAGGAAGCTGATTCAATACAGGAAACTCTTTATTATCCGGCACCAACGGGACCGGCGTGGTGCCAGTTTATCAAAAAGTCCAGATTACAGAGAGATATAGTTTAAAAGGTACGAGAGCCCCGTACACAGCAACAAATCCAGGCTTCCCTGTTGCTTGGCAACGTGCAGGAACTCTGGCCACAAACCAAGCGTCCCTGTTGCTTAGCAACAAGTGCACGAACCCCGGTTACACAGCCACAGATCCAGGAACGGCCACTAATATGAAGTAAAACTTACCTGAACCTACTCCTGAATTTTGCCGGTTAACAGAGATTTCCGGTTATTAGGTGCCGGTTAAAAGAGGGAATTGGATAAATACTTGAAGGGGAAACGTTTGAAGTCTATGGGGAAAGAGCAAGGGAGGAGCGGGACTAATTGGAGAGCTCTTTCAGAGAGCCGGCACAGGCATGATGGGCCGAATGGCCTCCTTCAGAGCTGTGTGACTCTAGGATGATTAAAGTGGTGTAAATCTCCTTTGTGCCGCAGGGGTTTGTGATTCCCGAAGAGGAGGCGGAGTGGGTCGGGCTGAGCCTCGAGGAAGCCGTGGAGAAACAGAGGCTGTTGGAGAAGAAGGTAACGAGGGAAATTCGAATTAAATCGTCTTTAACCCCCCCTCCGCCACCGTGTCGACTACGGCCTCCCCTCTTAACAAATCTCGGCTGTGGATTGTATTTATATTTAAAGGGGCAGTGGGGGAAAGAGCAGGGGGGTGGGGGAGTGGGACTAATCGGATCGCTCTTTCCAAGAGCTGACACGGGCAGGATGGGCCGAGCAGCCTCCTCCTGTGCTGTGTCACTCTATGAAAAGAGAACGCGATCATTTGTATAAAGAATTACAAAACCTGATCCCCCTTGCAGTGTGTGGCAAAGTTCGGTTCAGACACTGCATGGTGACTGGATTTTCCCGTTGGGAATGTCGCTGGGAAGGGCAGTTTATTTAAAGTATCGAATACAATATATTACAACACTCCAGGCATCCCAGTTTGTTAAAGACACCAGGCAGAGTTAGGATGCCTTGTGAACATAAGAACATAAGAAATAGGAGCAGGAGTCGGCCATTCGGCCCCTCGAGCCTGCTCCGCCATTCAATGAGATCATGGATGATCATCGACCTCAACTCCACTTTCCTGCCCGATCCCCATATCCCTTGATTCCCTTAATATTCAAAAATCTATCGATCTCTGTCTTGAATATACTCAACGACTGAGCCTCCACAGCCCTCTGGGGTAGAGAATTCCAGAGATTCACTTCCCTCTGAGTGAAGAAATTTCTCCTCATCTCAGTCCTAAATGGCCGACCCCTTATTCTGAGACTGTGACCCCTGGTTCTAGACTCCCCAGCCAGGGGAAACATCCTCCCTGCATCTACCCTGTCAAACCCTGTAAGAATTTTGTATATTTCAATGAGATCACCTCTCATTCTTCTAAACTCTAGAGAATATAGGCCTAGTCTACTCCATCTCTCCTCATAGGACAATCCCCCCATCCCAGGAACCAGTCTGGTGAACCTTCGTTGCACTCCCTCTATGACAAGTATATCCTTCCTTAGGTAAGGAGACCAAAACTGTCCACAATACTCCAGGTGTGGTCTCACCAGGGCCCTATATAATTACAGTAAGACGTCTTTACATAAGAACATAAGAAATAGGAGCAGGAGTAGGCCAATCGGCCCCTCGAGCCTGCTCCACCATTCAAGAAGATCATGGCTGATCTGATCCTAACCTCAAATCTTCTATCACTCTCCATCCACCCGAACCCATGTGATCTCCCGGGAGAGGCGAAAAACCAGATAAAAAACCCAATGGCCAATTTGGGAGAAAAAATCTGGGAAATTCCTCTCCGACCCATCTAGGCGATCGAAACTCGTCCAGGAGATCACTCTGTCCCTATATTTTCTACAGTACTTACCTTCTGTAAAGGCGATCTCCACCCCAGCCAGGAACAGGAATAAAACCATCTCCTGAAATCTAACACAGAATTAGAACACAAGAAGTAGGAGCAGAACCAGGCTACACGGCCTCTGGGCCCACTCCACTACCCACAGGGCCATGACCATTCCGAACCTAGACTCATGTCCAATTTCCTGCCTGCTCCCCATAACCCTTAATTCCCTTTACTTCTAGGAAACTATCTATTTCTGTTTTAAATTTATTTAATGATGTAGCTTCCACAGCTTTCTGGGGCAGCAAATTCCACAAACCTACCACCCTCTGAGT
This sequence comes from Somniosus microcephalus, assembly GCF_052327205.1. Classification (NCBI taxonomy): domain Eukaryota; kingdom Metazoa; phylum Chordata; class Chondrichthyes; order Squaliformes; family Somniosidae; genus Somniosus; species Somniosus microcephalus. Next base: position 7,622,989 of record NC_141020.1, read on the forward strand.
GAAGAAGTTTCTCCTCATCTCAGTTTTGAAAGAGCAGCCCCTTATTCTAAGATTATGCCCCCTAGTTCTAGTTTCACCCATCATTGGGAACATCCTCACCGCATCCACCCGATCAAGCCCCTTCACAATCTTATATGTTTCAATAAGATCGCCTCTCATTCTTCTGAACTCCAATGAGTAGAGTCCCAATCTACTCAACCTCTCCTCATATGACCACCTCCTCATCCCCGGGATTAACCGAGTGTACCTTCTTTGTACTGACTCGAGAGCAAGTATGTCTTTTCTTAAGTATGGACACCAAAACTGTATGCAGTATTCCAGGTGCGGTCTCACCAATACCTTGTACAACTGCAGCAATACCTCCCTGTTTTTATATTCTATCCCCCTGGCAATAAAAGCCAACATTCCATTGGCCTTCTTGATCACTTGCTGCACCTGCATACTAACTTTTTGAGTTTCGTGCACCAGGACCCCCAGATCCCTTTGTACTACAGTACTTTCCAGTTTCTTGCCATTAAGATAATAACTTGCTCTATGATTTTTCCTGCCAAAGTGCATAACCTCACACTTTCCAGTATTGTATTCCATCTGCCAAATCTCTGCCCACTTACTTAGCCTGTCTATGTCCCTTTGCAGGTTTTTTATGTCCTCCTCGCTCACTACTTTCCCTCCCATCTTTGTATCATCTGCAAACTTTGATATGTTACACTCGGTCCCCTCCTCCAAATTGTTAATATAGATTGTAAATAATTGGGGACCCAGCACTGACCCCTGCGGAACACCACTAGTTACTGATTGCCAGTCTGAGAACGAACCATTTATCCCAACTCTTTGCTTTCTGTTAGAAAACCAATTCTCCACCCACGCCAGAATATTACCCCGAATCCCGTGATTTTTTATCTTGAGCAGTAATCTTTTTTGTGGCACCTTGTCAAATGCCTTTTGGAAGTCTAAATACACTACGTCCACTGGTTCCCCTTTATCCACCCTGTATGTTACTTCCTCAAAGAACTCAAGCAAATTTGTCAAACATGACTTCCCCTTCATGAAACCATGCTGAGTTTGTCCTATTAAATTATGTTTCTCCAAATGTCCCGTTACTGTCTCCTTAATAATGGACTCTAACATTTTACCAACCACAGATGTTAGGCTAACAGGTCTATAGTTTCCAGCCTTCTGCCTACTACCCTTTTTAAATAAGGGTGTTACATTAGCAGTTTTCCAGTCTGCCGGGACCTTTGCTGAGTCCAGGGAGTTTTGGAAAATTATTACCAATGCATCCACAATCCCTACCGCCACTTCCCTCAAGACCCTAGGATGTAAGCCATCAGGTCCAGGGAATTTATCCGCCTTGAGTCCCATTATTTTACTCTTAAGACTCTCATGGCTGACCTTCTACCTCAACTCCACTTTCACCCCCGATCTCCATATCCCTCGATTCCTCTAGAATCCAAAAATCTATCAATCTCAGCCTTGAATATACTCAATGACTGAGCCTCCACAGCCCTCTGAGGTAGAGAATTCCAAAGATTCACATGCCCTGTCAAGCTGTCTGAGAATCTTAACATGTTTCAATGAGATCACCTCTCATTCTGCTAGGCCCAATCTACTCAATCTCTCCTCATAGGACAACCCTCTCATCCCAGGAACCAGTCTGGTGAACCTTCGTTGCACCGCCTCTAAGGTAAGTATATCCTTCCTTAGGTACGGAGACTGAAACTGTGCACCGTGCTCCAGGTGTGGTCTCGCCAAAGCCCAGTACAATTGCAGCAAGACTTCCTTACTCTTGTACGCCAACCCTCCTTGCAATAAAGGCCAACATGCCATTTGTTTTGCAACTTGCTTGCTGTACCTATTATGTTAACTTTCTGTGCTTCCTGTACAAGGACACCCAAATCCCCCCCGAACAACATTTAACAGTTTCTCACTATTTAAAAAAAATATTCTGTTTCTCTATTCTTCCGACCAAAGTGAATAACCTCACATTTCCCCACATTATACTCCACCTGCCACCTTCTTGCCCTTCTCAGCTGCAAACTAAAACTGACCAGCGCTTGCCGCAATTCACTGACAAAATATACAATTGAACTCTAAGTGACCTTTGAGTCTCTGTTTACTTAACGCAACAACTAGACTTTCAAACCTTGTGTCAGCCATGGCTCAGTGGGCAGCACACTCACCTCTTGAGTCAGAAGCTTGTGGGTTCAAGTCCCACTCCAGAGACTTGAGCACAAAAATGTAGGCCGACACTCCCAGTGCAGTGCTGAGGGAGTGCCGCACTGTCTGCTCTCTCGGGTGGATGTAAAAAAATCCCACGGCCACTATTTTGAAGAAGAGCAGGGGGGAGTTCTCCCCGGTGTCCTGGGGCCAATATTTATCCCTCAATCAACATCACTAAAATCAGATGATCCGGTCATTATCACATTGCTATTTGTGAGAGCTTGTTGTGTGCAAATTGGCTGCCACAGTTTCCTACATTACAACAGCGACCACACTTTTTTTTTAAAGTACTTCATTGGCTGTAAAGCGCTTTGGGAACGTTCTGAGGTTGTGAAAGGCGCTATAGAAATGCTCTTATTCAATTGTCCAGATAAACAACCCCTGCTGTGAGTGAAGTCCGCCGGAGCCTCGGGCAGTGCCGGGCAATCTTGACGTGTTTTTAAAACTGTTCTTTTTAGGATCCAGTGCCGCTGTTTGAAGTTTACGCCGAGGAGCTAGCCCAGGAACTGAGCAGGCAGAGCCTGTCGGAGCCGGCGATCGTAGAGAAGAAATCGTAACCGAGAATGGGCCCTTTAAGATCTGCAGCGCAGCAGGTTATATGACCAGCGATAGATTTGTTTGGGCAAAATGTACTCCCTGACTCAGACCTTCCTCTGCGTGTTTGAGGGTCGCGCTGAAGAAACTGCCTCAAGGGGCAAGGGGCAAAGGTTAAAGTGACTTTATGAACTCTTGACTTGGACTAACTACCAGAGTGAAATGCTGAGTTATTTTCTAAAGTGTGTAAGGTGGAGCATCCGCCTTGTGCGCTGTGATTCCTAATTCTGTTCTTTCCGAAGAATAATAAGACGTGGAATGTTTTAATGTGTTGCTGTTTCTCAATGATTAGTCGGGATCCTTTTTATACATCCAATAGCTACCGATCACTTAAATTAACTTTATTTAAGGGAGGTTACAACACGGAAACGGCCTAATCAGTCCGCGTCAGAAGTTACTCTCCAAACGAGCCAATCACATTTACCTGCCCTGCTTCCGTATCCCTTTATTAAGTGTCAGTCAGTGGGTCGCACTCTCTCGCCTCGGAGTCAGAAGGAGTTGGGTTCAAGTCCCACTCCAGAGACTTGAGCCCATAATTCAGGCCGACACTCCCAGCGCAGTGCTGAGGGAGCGCCGCACTGTCGGAGGTGCCGTCTTTCGGATGAGACTTTAAACCGAGACCCCTGTCTGCTCTCTTGGGCGGACGTAAAAGATCCCACGGCCACTATTTCGAAGAAAAGCAGGAGCGTTATCCCTGGCGACCCGGCCAATATTTAGCCCACAATCAGCACCTGAAACAGATTATACTTAATAAAAAATGTCCTCCTCATGTTGAGGGTCATAAGGGTCAGGAGTAGAAGACTTGGGGGAAAATGACCTAACGTGACCTTTATGTCTGGAGGTGGCAGAAAGTGTCTCAGTCGCTCCCTCCCTCTGAAACCACTGACTCAGTTCAAGCCGGTGAATGAGGAAGTTCCTGATTGCAAGGAGGTTAAGCGGGGATCCCACATGCCAAGCCGTGGAAATGTTGGCAAATTTCAAAGAAGCAATCGCTTGAGTTCAGAAAGACAGACGGCAAGACTGATTCCTTATCGATCGTATGCGGTCTCTGTGAGACCTCACTCCTGCAGGATCACTCCTCTCCGGTTCTGTCTCCAAGGGGCGGCATACTTTCTTGATCCAGAGATGCTGATTTTTACCTTTGGCCTGTGGGGTCCACCTCTGCTGCACGTTGTTTTTATGCTGTACACCACCTCCGTTCTGGTTTCCTTCCTGCACTGGGCCAGGATGAGTCTCTCTGGTGCGGGACAGAGGATTTTCTAAGCTGGTATAGGGAAGGCAGCGAAGGGTTGTACCCAGGGAAAGGTGGCTTATAGCAACTTGGTTCATTGGGTAGCACTCTCGCCTCTGAGCCAGCAGGTCATGGGTTCGAGCCCCGTTCCGGGAATTGAACGCGTAATCCAGGCTGACACTCCCAGTGCCAGTACTGAGGGAGTGCCGCACTGTCGGAGGTGCTGTCTTTCGAATGAGACGTTAAACCGAGGCCCCGTCTGCCCCCTCAGGTGGACGTAAAAGATCCCATGGCCACTATTTCGAAGAAGAGCAGGGGAGTTCTCCCCGGTGTCCTGGACAATATTTATCCCTCAACCAACATCGTAAAAACAGATTATCAGATTGCTGTTTGTGGGAGCTTGCTGTGCGCAAATTGGCTGCCACGTTTCCCACATTACAACAGCGACTACACTTCAAAAAAGTACTTCATTGGCGGTAAAGTGCTTTGGGACGCCCTGAGGTTGTGAAAGGTGCTGTAAGAACATAAGAAATAGGAGCAGGAGTAGGCCATTCGGCCCCTCGAGCCTGCTCCACCATTCAATAAGATCATGGCTGATCTTCGACCGCATCTCCACTTTCCTGCACTATCCCCATATCCCTTGATTCCCCTAATATTCAAAAATCTATTGATCTCTGTCTTGAATATACCTTGAAAACTTCTAAATTATTCTGTTTAAAAATAGAAGCAGGAGTCGGCCATTCGGCCCCTCGAGCCTGCTCCGCCATTCAATAAGATTACGGCTGATCATCGACCTCAACTCTACTTCCCCGCCCGATCTCCATATCCCTCGATTCCCCTAGAGTCCAAAAATCTATCGATCTCTGTCTTGAATATATTCAACGACTGAGCCTCCACAGCCCTCTGGGGTAGAGAATTCCAAAGATTCACCACCCTCTGAGTGAAGAAATTTCTCCTCGTCTCAGTCCTAAATGGCCGACCCCTTATTCTGAGACTGCGAACCCTGGTTCTAGACTCCCCAGCCAGGGGGAAACATCCTCCCTGCATCTATCCTGTCAAGCCCTGTAAGAATTTAGTATGTTTCAATGAGATCACCTCTCATTCTTCTAAACTCTAGAGAATATAGGCCTAGTCTACTCAACCTCTCCTCATAGGACAATCCCCCCATCCCAGGAACCAGTCTGGTGAACCTTCGTTGCACTCCCTCTATGGCAAGTATATCCTTCCTTAGGTAAGGAGACCAAAACTGAACACAATACTCCAGGAATAAAAACAGCGAATGCTGGAAACACTCAGCAGGTCAGGCAGCATCTGTGGAGAGAGAAACAGAGTAAACGTTTCAGGTCGATGACCCTTCGTCAGAACTGGAAAAAAAGCAGGAAATGGAACAGATTTTTAAGCAAGGGAAGGGGCTGGGAAAGGGGGGAGGGGGTGAAAGAACAAAAGGGAAGGTCTGTGATAGGATAGAAGGCAGGAGAAGTAAAGAGACAACTCCAGGTGTGGTCTCACCAGGGCCCTATATCATTGCAGTAAGACGTCTTTACTCTTATACTCAAATCCTCTTGTAATAAAGGCCAACACACCATTTGCTTTCCTAATTGCTTGCTGTACCTGCTGCAGAAATGCAAGTCTTTTTTTAAAGGCGACAGAGGTTAAATTGGGAAAAGTGACGCTGGCGAAATATCCAAATTGAGTGGGACTGTAGCAGATATATCTCTACAATCTATATAACAACTTGTATGACACTTCCTGCCTGTCATGCTTTAGAAGTTCACCAGAACTAGAGACATCATCACATAGTCGCTAATGCAAATTTGTGTTAGTGTGAGAAAGCTAACGCAGTTATTTGCAAGTACTCTCTAGCAACAACTACCAGAGCCAATTACCCCAATGTGCGAAGTCGCTAACTACTTCTTCTTCTTTCGTATGGTAATAGCAAATCAATTGTCAATATCTAAGTCAGATATCCAGGCCAAAGCTTCCGGTGTAATAGCGTGGATACCTTGTAGGCTGCCTGCGAATCTCCTCTGAGGGCAGTGCTCAGTGATGTGCTCCAGGGTCTGATCAGGAGCTCCACAGTCGCATGATGGGGGAGGCTTTAATCTTCCACCTTATGGAGAAGGTGGCAGCATCTACCATGACCAGTTCTGAGGCAGTTGATGGTTGTCCACTGTTGGCGAGGAAGGTTTGATCCTTCAGGTTCTAACAGGACTAGACAGACTAGATGCAGGATGTTCCCGATGGCGGGGGAGTCCAGAACCAGGGGTCACAGCCTAAGGATAAGGGGTAAGCCATTTAGGACAGAGATGAGGAGGAATTTCTTCACCCAGAGAGTGATGAACCTGTGGCATTCTCTACCACACAAGGCAGTTGAGGCCAACTTATTAAATATATTCAAGAAGGAGTTAGATATATTTCTTAAGGCTAAAGGGATATGGGGAGAAAGCAGGGACAGGGTACTGAATTTGGATGATCAGCCATGATCTCATTAAATGGTGGAACAGGCTCGAGGGGCCGAATGGCCTACTCCTGCTCCTATCTTCTATGTTTCTATGTTGTACTGCGAGCTCCTCTATAAGGAATCCATTCCGTACGTCGCAGTTCTTCCAAGCATTTCGCCCTCGCTCTTCAAGGCTGAGGGGAGGTCGCTGAAGGGCTTCGGCGATGGTCCAAAATGGCCGCCGCTCCGCGGCTTCTGACCTACGGTGACCTCCAACTTCGCCATCGCCTTCCTGCACCGCAACCTCATTCCCACGGCAATAACCTTCATCCGCCAATTCTCAACCCTTCAAATAGCTGCTGGGCGTCACTCATCTGCTACTCCTTTCTCCAGGCTTGGACAATAGTTCGTCGATGCTCCACGCTGACTCCATCCTACCTCTGTCAACTTTTTCCCTCCACGGGAGCTCCGACTTTAACTTTGGACCCCCTACTATTGTCACCAACCGATTCCCTGCTACTATCAGGAAATATGCCTCGCTACAATTGCTACATAACCAAACCTATGAGTGTCTCTTCTGTCGTCATGCCGCCCTTCATCTCTCCTCCCTCGGATCCTCTGCCCTCCCAAATCCCTATCCCAACCCTTCATTACTCTTCGACCTTCCTACTCTCCTACCGCCTGACTCCCTCTTCGATGAGCCTACAGCTTCCCTCTGTGCCTCTCTTGGCATCCTCCGAAGGGCCCACTGTGGCACTCGTCGCTGTCTCCTCACGAGCCGCAACCCCCAGCTGTCCCATCCTACTCTCTCGCCGACCTTCCCGTCCAGTGTGCCTGCGGGGGGCTAATCCTGCCAATCTCCTCGTCCAACTCGCCCCTCCCAGCGCTGACCCTGTGGACGCTGCCATCGCCGACCCTCTCCGCATCTCCCTCCAGCATGTCCGTCCACTTGCGAACAAGGCTCTTGCCAACCATGAGCTTATCGTGGATGACCGCATCGGCATCATGACCCTGACAGAAACTTGGCTGAGGGGTGATGACATCTTACCCTTAAATGAAGCCTCCCTGCCTGGCTATACCTTCCACCACTTGCCCCGCTCAGACCGCCGTGGTGGCAGTGTGGCTCTCATCACCAAATCACACCTTGGTCTGTCCCCCTACTCCTCCGGCACTTTTTCCTCCTTTGAGCATCTCACCTTGTTCCACCCCTCTCACCTGTCATTTAAAATTCTTCTTCTCTACCGCCACCCAAGTACGATAAAAATGTTATCACCGAGATATCCTCACTGCTTTCCTCCCTCAGCCTCCATCTCAATTCATCATGCTCTCTCTCCTATAAGTTCACTACCCTCCTATCCTCCCTTAATCTCTCCCTCCATGTGAACTCCCCAACCAGTATTCACGGTGCCCCCCCCCCCCCCCCCTTGACCTTGCCATCTTTCGTGGCCTCGCTACTCTCACCGTGTCAATCGAAGATAAGGCCATCTCTGACCACTTCCTCGTATCGCTTTCCACCCACATCCCCCTTCCCCCACCCAACCCTACTTCCTTCTGTGTCCGCCCCGGAAAAAACTCGCTCCCAACTCTCTTACAGCTGCACTTTGCCAACTGTCCAGCCTTTGGCCCTCCATTCACCACAACACTTCTGCAGCTGCTCAACCACACCCTCACCAGCACCTTTGATGCCCTGGTCCCTACTAAAACAACTGCTGTCTCTCACCCTGGCTGTTCCCCCTGGTACGGCCCACATCTTCGCTACCTGAAGTTCAAGGGACGCAGATTTGAACGGATATGGCGGACAACTGGTTTAGCCATTCACCGCCAGATCTGGCTGGACCACATAAAGCACTATCGAGTCCTCATCTTGTCTGCCAAAACTGCTCACTATTCCAGAATTATTCTGGAATGCAAAGATAACCCCTGGCTACTATTTTCTACTGCTGACTGTCTTCTTAAACCCCTCTCCCCTGTCTCCTCCACCCTCACCTCCAACAACAAGTGTGAGGAGCTCATGGATTTCTTTGCCTCGAAGATTGAGACCATCCGTTCAGCTGCCTCTGCCACTTCCCTTCCTTCCCCTAGCCCACCGGGCCAAACTTCCTCTAAGGTTCTCCCCTGCCCTAGCCCTGAACTCACATCTTTCTCCAGTTTCTCTCCGATCTCCCCTCATAACCTCTCTGTGCTCATCTTGTCCATGAGACCCACTTCCTGCTCCCTCGACCCTATTCCCACCAAACTGCTGACCACCCAACTTCCTTTTCTGGCTCCCATGTTAGCTGACATTGTTAATGGTTCTCTCTCCTCAGGTACTGTCCCCCTCTCCTTCAAATCTGCCGTCATCACCCCTCTCAAAAATCCAACCCTTGACCCCTCTGTCCTTGCAAACTACCGCACCATCTCCAACCTCCCTTTCCTCTCCAAAGTCCTTGAACGTGTTGTCGCCTCCCAAATCCATGCCCATCTTTCCCGCAACTCCATGTTTGAATCCCTCCAATCAGGTTTCTGCCCTTGCCAAAGTACCGAAACGGCTCTCAACAAAGTCAAAAATGACATCCTTTGTGACTGTGACAAAGGTAAACTATCCCTCCTCATCCTTCTTGACTTGTCTGCAGCCTTTGACACGGTTGACCACTCCATCCTTCTCCAACGCCTCTCCACCGTCGTCCAGCTGGGTGGGACTGCACGCGCCTGGTTCTATTATCTATCTAATCGTAGCCAGAGAATCACCTGCAACGGCTTCTCTTCCCACTTCTGCATCGTTACCTCTGGTGTCCCCCAAGGATCTACCCTTGGCCCCCTCCTATTTCTCATCTACATGTTGCCCCTTGGCGACATCATCCAAAAACACAGCGTCAGTTTCCACGTGTGCACAGACGGCACCCAGCTCTACCTCACCACCACTTCTCTCGACCCCTCCACGGTCTCTAAATTGACACAATGCTTGACCGACATCCAGTCCTGGATGAGCAGAAATTTTCTCCAATTAAATATTGGGAAGACCGAAGCCATTGTTTTCGGTCCCCGCCACATACTCCGTTCCCTAGCCACTGACTCCATCCCTCTCCCCAACATCTGTCTGAGGCTGAACCACACTGTTCACACCTTGGGGTCATATTTGACCCTGAAATGTTCTTCCGACCACATATCCGTGGCATAACTAAGACCGCCTATTTCCACCTCTATCATCACCCGTCTCTGCCCTTGCCTCAGCTCATCCGCTGCTGAAACCCTCACCCATGCCTTTGTTACCTCTAGACTTGACTATTCCAACGCACTCCTGGCTGGCCTCCCACATTCCACCCTACGTAAACCTGAGGTCATCCAAAACTCGGCTGCCCCCGTGTCCTAACTCGCAACAAGTCCCGTTCGCCCATCACCCCCTGTGCTCGCTGACCTACATTGGCTCCCGGTTAAGCAACGCCTCGATTTCAAAATTCTCACCCTTGTTTTCAAATCCCTCCGTGGCCTCGCCCCTCCCTATCTCTGTAATCTCCTCCAGCCCCACAACCCCCCCGAGATATCTGCGCTCCTCTAATTCTGCCCTCTTGAGCATCCCTGATTATAATCGCTCCACCATTGGTGGCCGTGCCTTCTGTTGCCTGGGCCCTAAGCTCTGGAATTCCCTGCCTAAACCTCTCCGGATCTCTTTCCTCCTTTAAGACGCTCCTTAAAACCTACCTCTTTGACCAAGCTTTTGGTCACTTGCCCTAATTTATCCTTATGTGGCTCGGTGTCAATTTTTTGTCTTATAACACTCCTGTGAAGCACCTTGGGATGTTTTACTACGCTAAAGGCGCTATATAAATACACGTTTTTGTTGTTCTAGATTTGCGACGGGTTGGTGGTAGGTTGTTCAAGTCGGCCCTGATCGGCATGTGTTTGCTGGTGTAGCAGTTGTATTCTCTGGAGACTGCGTATTCGCGGCGTAGGTGTGGTGGTGGCGCGATGTTTGCAAGCACGGGCAGCCAAGGTGTTGGTGTCGATAAGAGCTAACTACCAGCAACGTGCTAGGACGGTAACCACCAGCCGCGCAGGGCGCTGTGACTTCTCGCACCATTGACGCCCCCATCTGAGCCACACTGCAGCAGAGGTGCAGCATCTCCTACGGGGGAATTGGGGCAGAGTTACTTACCAGGTTTAATAACAGAAAATGCACAGCAAATACTGACCCCCTGCACAAACACTGGCACCCACCCGGGGACCCCCTGAACTACTGATTCACTCCCGGGGACCCCCTCAAATACTGATTCACTCCCGGGGACCCTCCTCAAATACTGATTCACTCCCGGGGACCCTCCTCAAATACTGATTCACTCCCGGGGACACTCCTCAAATACTGATTCACTCCCGGGGACCCTCCTCAAATACTGATTCACTCCCGGGGACACTCCTCAAATACTGATTCACTCCCGGGGACCCCTCAAATACTGATTCACTCCCGGGGACCCCTCAAATACTGATTCACTCCCGGGGACCCCTCAAATACTGATTCACTCCCGGGACCCCTCAAATAATGATTCACTCCCGGGGACCCCTCAAATACTGATTCACTCCCGGGACCCCTCAAATACTGATTCACTCCCGGGGACACTCCTCAAATACTGATTCACTCCCGGGGACCCCTCAAATACTGATTCACTCCCGGGGACCCTCCTCAAATACTGATTCACTCCCGGGGACCCCTCAAATACTGATTCACTCCCGGGACCCCTCAAATACTGATTCACTCCCCCTCAAATACTGATTCACTCCCGGGGACCCCTCAAATACTGATTCACTCCCGGGGACACTCCTCAAATACTGATTCACTCCCGGGGACCCCTCAAATACTGATTCACTCCCGGGGACCCCTCAAATACTGATTCACTCCCGGGGACCCCTCAAATACTGATTCACTCCCGGGGACACTCCTCAAATACTGATTCACTCCCGGGGACCCCTCAAATACTGATTCACTCCCGGGGACCCCTCAAATACTGATTCACTCCCGGGGACCCCTCAAATACTGATTCACTCCCAGGGACACTCCTCAAATACTGATTCACTCCCGGGGACACCCTCAAATACTGATTCACTCCCGGGACCCCTCAAATACTGATTCACTCCCGGGGACCCCTCAAATAATGATTCACTCCCGGGGACCCCTCAAATAATGATTCACTCCCGGGGACCCCTCAAATAATGATTCACTCCCGGGGACCCTCCTCAAATACTGATTCACTCCCGGGGACACCCTCAAATACTGATTCACTCCCGGGGACCCCTCAAATACTGATTCACTCCCGGGGACACCCTCAAATACTGATTCACTCCCGGGACCCCTCAAATACTGATTCACTCCCGGGGACCCCTCAAATAATGATTCACTCCCGGGGACCCCTCAAATACTGATTCACTCCCGGGGACCCCTCAAATAATGATTCACTCCCGGGACCCCTCAAATAATGATTCACTCCCGGGGACCCCTCAAATACTGATTCACTCCCGGGGACCCCTCAAATACTGATTCACTCCCGGGGACCCTCCTCAAATACTGATTCACTCCCGGGACCCCTCAAATACTGATTCACTCCCGGGACCCCTCAAATACTGATTCACTCCCGGGGACCCTCCTCAAATACTGATTCACTCCCGGGACCCCTCAAATACTGATTCACTCCCGGGACCCCTCAAATACTGATTCACTCCCGGGACACCCTCAAATACTGATTCACTCCCGGGACCCCTCAAATAATGATTCACTCCCGGGGACCCTCCTCAAATACTGATTCACTCCCGGGGACCCTCCTCAAATACTGATTCACTCCCGGGACCCCTCAAATACTGATTCACTCCCGGGGACTCTCCTCAAATACTGATTCACTCCCGGGGACCCCTCAAATATTGGCGTACTCTCCGGATTCCCCCTCAACCATTGACACACTCCCAGAGACCCCGTACCTTGCAAAAGATGGGGTCAGCTACTCGAGGGGGAAACAGTCGTTGCTGCAAATGTATGTTGATGATTATTTTCTTAATAAAAGAAAGACTTACATTTATACAGCATCTTTCACGACCACTGGACGTCTCAAAGTGCTTTACAGCCAATTAAGTTCTCTTTTGGAGGCACTGTTGTAATGTGGGAAACGCGGCAGCCAATTTGCGCACAGCAAGCTCCCACAAACAGCAATGTGATAATGACCAGATAATCTTTTTTTAGTGATGTTGATTGAGGGATAAATATTGGGCCCAGGACACCGGGGAGAACTCCCCCCCTGCTCTTCTTCGAAATAGTGGCCGCGGGATCTTTTACGTCCACCTGAGAGAGCAGACGGGGGCCTCGGTTTAATGTCTCATCTGAAAGACGGCACCTCCGACCGTGCAGCACTCCCTCAGCACCGCACTGGGAGTGTCAGCCTAGCTTTATGTGCTCAAGCCCCTGGAGTACGGGCTCGACGGGCCAAATGGCCTCCTTCTGTGCTGTAACCATTCTTTGATGCCAGCAGCAGAGGTGGCAGGCAGGCAAGTCAAGCAATAGCGGGAAATATACCTTCGTATAGACTGTAGCAGCTGTCACTGCCATGCGATGGTGTGTGGGGGAGCAGAGTGTAAATAAGGTTCACATTTTGGTATTTGTATGTATTATTGTAGACTTTCTGACACTTTTGAGAAATCATCTGATCTACACATGATATAAATTTCCATTCAGTGTCGGGAAAGAGAGAGTTGTTCAGGTGACCTTTCAGCTTGAGAAGCCGCGATTTGTGTTTCCTATTCTGCACCCCAGTTAAGCATCAGCTGATCTGCTCGTGACTCCCTACCCAGGGAGAGGAAAGGAAACTGGCTCGAAACTCCGCCCCCCTCCCCTCCCCCGGGCTTTGAAGGAGGGCGGAGCCACCAGCTGGAGGTGCTGCAGGACTCTCAGGCTCCTCTAGAGGGAGTGCTGCTCCCATCACTGGCCGAGCGGCAGGAGCGGAGCGCTGTGCCCCCTCCCCCTCCCCCCCCCCCCCCCCCCACACCAGTGCCCTCGGGTGGGCAGCCCGACTGGTGTTCTGTCCCACATTACAACAGTGACTACACGTCAAAGGTGACTACACGTCAGATTACACGTCATTGGTTGTGAAGCGCTTTGGGACGTCCTGAGGTGGTGAAAGGCGGCGGAGGAATTCAAATCTTTCTATCGTTCGTTCTTTTTCTTTTGTTTTTTTTCATTCTTTTCCTCCTTCCTTCCTTCCCTCCCTCCCACCAACCCACCAATGCTTTCGCTATATTTGGGCTGCGCAGTAGCTTAAAGGGACCGCGCACAAAACAATTTAAGGAACTTTGCTGCTACACACCCACATCTACCTACACCCACCTACCTACACACAGCTACACACTCCCACCTACTTACCTACGCAGTGAGTGTTCGCAGGCTGTTGAAACCATGGGGGGCATCATCGCTGGTGCTATCCGCGCACATGCTTCCTCCCAACAGCAGTGGCCGGGAACAGGAACCCTGCCCCATGGTTCGGGCCACTCGCAACTGCCCCCCAGTGCCCCAGCAGGGAACGGAACGGCTAATTGGGTACCGTACAGTGGGCACCTCCCTAATCTTGTGTGGCCCACTGCCAAACCGGGGCAGCCCTTCAACCCACCGAGCAATCCAGGGAGTCGGTAAACCCCATCCTTTTGCTGCTGTGCGCAGATCTCTCGCTGGGTAAAGCCCCAGTAACAAAAACGTTCTTCCCAGCTGAAAAAAACTCAGCTGATTTCTGAGAAGTGACGAGGCCCTTTAGGAATGAGGAGCAGCTTTGATTTCCTGCAATTCCTCCTTCAGTGTCCTGCATGTGCGCTCACGCCCACACAACTAGAAACGGAAACGTTCTCGTCCATTCATTCCGTGCTGCCCCGGTGGCTCAGTCGGTCGCACTCTCGGCCTCCCAGCCAGAAGGTCGTGGGTTCGATGCCCCACTCGCTGAAGCGCGTAATCCAGGCTGACGCTCCCCGGGCAGTGCTGAGGGAGCGCTGCACCGTCGGAGGTGCCATCTTTCAGATGAGACCTTAAACCGAGGCCCCGTGTGCCCTCTCAGTTAAAAGATCCCGCGGCCACTATTTCGTAGAGGAACAGGGGGAGTTCTCCCCGGTGTCCTGGGGCCACTATTTATCCCTCAATCACTAAAAAAAACAGATGATCTGGTCATTATCACATTGCTGTTTGTGGGAGCTTGCTGTGCGCAAATTGCCTGCCGAGCCTCTTACATTACAACAGTGACTACGCTTCAAAAAGTAGTTAATTGGCTGTCAGGTGCTTTGGGACATCCTGAGGTCGTGAAAGGTGCTATAGAAATGCAGGTTCTTTATTTTCTCACAGTTTCCTGCTGAATCAGCACTGAAAATGGGATTAGAATAGACAGGGCTTGATGGCTGCCGTGGACACGATGGGCCGAAGGGCCTCTTTCTGTGCTGTATAACTCTATGACTATGAAATCCTTGTATCTTGGAGTTGTCGGTGCAGTCACGTGCTTCCCGGAATTTGGGCGGTCGGATTCACACTGGCTGTGTGGAATTTTCTCCTTCCCCTGTGATCTGGGACACGTTACGTAAAAACAGAACCCTGGTTAAGCTGTGTCTTGATAGCTGGAGTTTCCCCGTGACCCGAGCCCAGTTGCTGTTCCAGTGTTACATCATTCCACATTGCTGCTGACCAATAAAGCCTGGACAACATCGATGCACAGCATGAGTCAACACATTCCTGGTAAAGCCAACCAGAGCATTTGCAGGAAACAGGGATTTCAGGATTTACCAGCTTGTAGCTGGCTGGGAGGGAGTAATGTCTAGCGCTGTGTCTCAGTGGGCAGCACTCTCGCCTCTGAGTCAGAATGGTCGTGGGTTCAAGTCCCACCACAGGGACTTGAGCACATAAAGCTAGGCTGACACTCCCAGTGCAGTGCTGAGGGAGTGCTGCACTGTCGGAGGTGCCATCTTTCGGATGAGACGTTAAACCGAGGCCCCGTCTGCTCTCTCAGGTGGATGTAAAAGATCCCACGGCCACTATTTTGAAGAAGAGCAGGGGGGAGTTCTCCCCGGTGTCCTGGGGCCAATATTTATCCCTCAACCAACATCACTAAAAACAGATTATCTGGGTCATTATCACATTGCTGTTCGTGGGAGCTTGCTGTGCGCAAATAGGCTGCCGGGGTCCTACATTACAACAGTGACGACACTCCAAAAGTACTTAATTGGCTGTAAAGCGCTTTGAGACGTCCGGTGGTCGTGAAAGGCGCTATGGAAATGCAAGTCTGTCTTTTCTCAGTGCCTGACCCTGTCACGCAGGATTCCACTTTAGCTGTGTCATTCCTGACTCTAAGAACATGTGCTTCCGAATGTGGGCCAGACCAACGCAAGCCAGCACGTTTTCAGCTTCAATGCCCAATCGGTGCCGTATTCATAGCTCTCATCCCAGACAGGCATGAAGGCACTACAATTGACATCGGTGCCCCTGGTCTAGACTGGGAGAAAATAATCAGCCAAGGTCCCTGGTCACCATCGCTATCGAGCAACCTCTCCTGAAAGTGAATGTCGGAAAGGACTGGTGGGCTGTAACACTCTGATATAACCCACACCCCTCACTGTAACACTCTGATATAACCCACATCCCTCACTGTAACACTCTGATATAACCCACACCCCTCACTGTAACACTCTGATATACCCCACACCCCTCACTGTAACACTCTGATATAACCCACATCCCTCACTGTAACACTCTGATATAACCCACACCCCTCACTGTAACACTCTGATATACCCCACACCCCTCACTGTAACACTCTGATATAACCCACACCCCTCACTGTAACACTCTGATATACCCCGCACCCCTCACTGTAACACTGTAACGCCGGGGAGTCCAGAACCAGGGGTCATAGTCTAAGGATAAGGGGTAAGCCATTTAGGACTGAGATGAGGAGGAATTTCTTCACCCAGAGAGTGGTGAACCTGTGGAATTCCCTGCCACAGAGGGCGGTGGAGGCCAGTTCATTAAATATATTCAAGAAGGAGTTGAATATATTTCTTAAGGCTAAAGGGATCAAGGGATATGGGGAGAACGCAGGGACAGGGTACTGAATTTGGATGATCAGCCATGATCTCATTGAATGGCGGAGCAGGCTCGAGGGGCCGAATGGCCTACTCCTGCTCCTATCTTCTATGTTTCTATATAACCCACACCCCTCACTGTAACACTCTGATATACCCCACACTCCTCACTGTAACACTCTGATATACCCCACACCCCTCACTGTAACACTTTGATATACCCAACACCCCTCACTGTAACAATCAGATATACCCCGCACCACTCACTGTAGCACTCTGATATACCCCGCACCCCTCACTATAACATTCTCTGATATACCCCACACCCCTCACTGTAACACGCTGATATACCCCACACCCCTCACTGTAACACTCTCTGATATACCCCACACCACTCACTGTAACACGCTGATATACCCCACACCCCTCACTGTAACACTCTGATATACCCCACACCCCTCACTGTAACACTCTGATATACCCCACACCCCTCACTGTAACACTCTGATATACCCCACACCCCTCACTGTAACACTCTGATACACCCCACACCCCTCACTGTAACACTCTGATATACCCCACACCCCTCACTGTAACACTCTGATATACCACACACCCCTCACTGTAACACTGTAACGCCGGGGAGTCCAGAACCAGGGGTCATAGTCTAAGGATAAGGGGTAAGCCATTTAGGACTGAGATGAGGAGGAATTTCTTCACCCAGAGAGTGGTGAACCTGTGGAATTCTCTGCCACAGAGGGCGGTGGAGGCCAGTTCATTAAATATATTCAAGAAGGAGTTGGATATATTTCTTAAGGCTAAAGGGATCAAGGGATATGGGGAGAAGGCAGGGACAGGGTACTGAATTTGGATGATCAGCCATGATCTCATTGAATGGCGGAGCAGGCTCGAGTGGCCGAATGGCCTACTCCTGCTCCTATCTTCTATGTTTCTATATAATCCACACCCCTCACTGTAACACTCTGATATACCCCACACTCCTCACTGTAACACTCTGATATACCCCACACCCCTCACTGTAACACTTTGATATACCCAACACCCCTCACTGTAACAATCAGATATACCCCGCACCCCTCACTGTAACACTCTGATATACCCCGCACCCCTCACTATAACACTCTCTGATATACCCCACACCCCTCACTGTAACACTCTGATATACCCCACACCACTCACTGTAACAGAGGTTAATAATTATGATCTAATTGGGATTACGGAAACATGGTTGCAGGGTGAGCAGGGCTGGGAGCTTAACATACAGGGGTATTCAGTATTTAGGAAGGATCGACAAAAAAGAAAGGGAGGAGGGGGTAGCATTGCTAGTAAAAGAGGGGATAAATGCAATTGAAAAGAAGGATATTAACTCAGTTAATACAGAATCTATATGGGTGGAGCTAAGAAATAGCGAGGGGCGAAAAACATTAATAGGAGTGGTATATAGGCCTCCAAATAGTAAAATAGAGGTTAGGGAGGGCATCACGAGGGAAATTAGAGAAGCGTGCAATAAGAGCACAGCTGTCATCATAGGTGACTTTAACTTACATATAGATTGGACTAGCCTAATCAGTAAAAATAATGAGGAGGAGGAATTCCTTGAGTGTTTAAGGGATGGTTATCTGGATCAATATGTCGAGGAACCAACTCGGGAACAGGCTATATTGGACTGGGTACTGTGCAATGAGAAGGGACTAATCAGTAATCTTGTTGTACGGGGACCCTTGGGTCAGAGCGATCATAACATGATCGATTTCTCACTCGAAATGGAGAGCGAAGAAATTGACTCAGAGACTAAGGTCCTGAATTTAAACAAGGGGAATTATGATGCCATGAGACGGGAACTGAGTAGGTCTGATTGGACAACGTTCCTGGGAGGACTGGAGGTAGATAAACAATGGCAAACATTTAAAGATAGAATGACAAAATTGCAAAAATTGTTTATACCAATCTGGCATAAAAGGAAATCTAAAAAGGTGACTCAACCGTGGATAACAGGGGAAATTAGAGACAGCATAAAATCCAAAGATAGGGCGTATAAAATAGCCAAAAAAAGCGCCAGAGCGGAAGATTGGGAACAGTTTAAGATAGAGCAAAGGAGGGCAAAGGGCATGATCAAGAGGGGCAAAATAGCTTACGAAAACAAGCTGGCGGAAAATATAAAAACTAACTCCAAAAGCTTTTATAAATATATCAAAAGGAAAAGACTGGTGAAAACCAAAGTTGGTCCATTGCAGTCAGATACGGGGGAATATATAATGGGAAATAAGGAAATGGCAGATCAACTAAATGCATACTTTGGGTCAGTCTTTACGAAGGAAGACACAAAAAACCTCCCTGGGATATCGGGAAAAATAGGGACATTGGCAAAGGAGGAACTGACGCAAATCAATATCTCTAAGGATATGGTGTTAAGGAAGCTAAAGGGATTGAAGGTGGACAAATCCCCAGGGCCTGATAACATGCATCCTAGGGTACTGAAGGAGGTGGCCCTAGAGATAGCGGATGCACTAAGGATGATTTTTCAGAATTCATTAGACTCGGGAACAGTGCCGATGGATTGGAGGGTAGCTAACGTTACCCCACTATTCAAAAAGGGGGGTAGGGAAAAAGCAGGTAATTACAGACCTGTAAGCCTTACATCAGTTGTGGGCAAAATGCTGGAGTCCATCATTAAGGATGAAATAGCGGAGCACTTAGCAAATGGGGACAGGATAGGACAGAGTCAACATGGATTTACAAAGGGTAAATCGTGCTTGACTAATCTATTGGAATTTTTTGAGGGAGTAACTGGTAGAATAGATGGGGGAGAGCCAGTAGATGTGGTGTACCTGGACTTCCAAAAGGCCTTCGATAAGGTCCCACATAAAAGATTAGCATGGAAAATTGAGGCTCATGGGATAAAGGGGAAAGTTTTGGCGTGGATAGGGAACTGGCTGTCAGATAGAAAACAGAGAGTTGGAATAAACGGCTCATTTTCTGAATGGCAGGCAGTAACAAGTGGGGTACCACAGGGATCTGTCCTGGGCCCCCAGCTGTTCACAATTTACATTAATGACCTGGATCAGGGAGTCGGATGCAGCATTTCCAAATTTGCAGACGACACTAAACTAGGAGGGGGGGTGGGCTCAGAGGAAGAGACCAGGAAGCTCCAGAGCGATTTGGACAGACTGGGCGATTGGGCGGATAAATGGCAGATGCACTATAATGTGGACAAGTGCGAAGTTATCCACCTTGGGTGCAGGAACGGGAGGGCAAATTATTATTTAAATGGCAATAGATTGGGAGAGGGGGAAGTACAGAGAGACCTGGGTGTTCTTGTACACCAGTCACTGAAGGCGAGCATGCAGGTGCAACAGGCGGTCAAGAAGGCAAACGGTATGCTGGCCTTCATAGCAAAAGGGTTAGAATACAGGAACAGGGATACCTTGCTGCAGCTGTACAGGGCACTGGTGAGACCACACCTCGAGTACTGTGTACAGTTTTGGTCGCCTCATCTGAGGAAGGATGTTCTTGCCATGGAGGGGGTGCAGCGGCGATTCACCAGGCTGATACCAGGAATGGCGGGAATGACCTATGAGGAGAGACTATGTAGTTTAGGGATGTACACACTGGAGTTTAGAAGATTGAGAGGGGACCTCATAGAAGTGTATAAAATTCTGACAGGTCTAGACAGACTGGATGCAGAAGGAATGTTTCCCTTGCGGGTGAGAACAGAACTAGAGGACATAATTTAAGGATAAGGGCTAAACCATTTAGGACAGAGATGAGGGGGAATTTCTTCACTCAGAGAGTGGTGAACCTGTGGAACTCATTGCCACAGAGGGCAGTGTACGCCAGCTCATTAAATATATTTAAGAGGGAATTAGATATATTTCTACGGGCAAAAGGGGTTAAGGGTTACGGAGAGAAGGCGGGGACGGGATACTGAATTAAAGGATCAGCCATGATCTCATCGAATGGCGGAGCAGGCACGAAGGGCCGAATGGCCTACTCCTGCTCCTATCTTCTATGTATCTATGTATCTATGTAACACTCTGATATACCCCATACCCCTCACTGTAACACTCTCTGATATACCCCACACCCCTTACTGTCACACACCCTGATATACCCCACACCCCTCACTGTAACACTCTGATATACCCACACCCCTCACTTTACCACTCCGATATACCCCACACCCCTCACTGTAACACTCTGATATACCCCACGCCCCTCACTGTAACACTCTGATATACCCCACACCCCTCACTGTAACACTCTGATATACCCCACACCCCTCACTGTAACACTTTGATATACCCAACACCCCTCACTGTAACAATCAGATATACCCCGCACCACTCACTGTAGCACTCTGATATACCCCGCACCCCTCACTATAACATTCTCTGATATACCCCACGCCCCTCACTGTAACACTCTGATATACCCCACACCCCTCACTGTAACACTCTGATATACCCCACACCACTCACTGTAACACCCTGATATACCCCACACCCCTCACTGTAACACTGATATACCCACACCCCTCACTGTAACACTCTGATATACCCCACACCCCTCACTGTAACACTCTCTGATATACCCCACACCCTCACTGTAACACTCTGATACACCCCACACCCCTCACTGTAACACTCTGATATACCCCACACCCCTCACTGTAACACTCTGATATACCCCACACCACTCACTGTAACACCCTGATATACCCCACACCCCTCACTGTAACACTGATATACCCACACCCCTCACTGTAACACTCTGATATACCCCACACCCCTCACTGTAACACTCTCTGATATACCCCACACCCTCACTGTAACACTCTGATATACCCCACACTCCTCACTGTAACACTCTGATATACCCCACACTCCTCACTGTAACACTGATATACCCCACACCCCTCACTGTAACACTCTGATATACCCCTCACTGTAACACTCTGATATACCCCACACTCCTCACTGTAACACTCTGATATACCCCACACCCCTCACTGTAACACTCTGATATACCCCACACCCCTCACTGTAACACTGATATACCCCACACCCCTCATTGTAACACTGATATACCCCACACCCCTCACTGTAACACTCTGATATACCCCACACCCTCACTGTAACACTGATATACCCCACACTCCTCACTGTAACACTCTGATATACCCCACACTCCTCACTGTAACACTCTGATATACCCCACACCCCTCACTGTAACACTTTGATATACCCAACACCCCTCACTGTAACAATCAGATATACCCCGCACCACTCACTGTAGCACTCTGATATACCCCGCACCCCTCACTATAACATTCTCTGATATACCCCACACCCCTCACTGTAACACGCTGATATACCCCACACCCCTCACTGTAACACTCTGATATACCCACACCCCTCACTTTACCACTCCGATATACCCCACACCCCTCACTGTAACACTCTGATATACCCCACGCCCCTCACTGTAACACTCTGATATACCCCACACCCCTCACTGTAACACTCTGATATACCCCACACCACTCACTGTAACACCCTGATATACCCCACACCCCTCACTGTAACACTGATATACCCACACCCCTCACTGTAACACTCTGATATACCCCACACCCCTCACTGTAACACTCTCTGATATACCCCACACCCTCACTGTAACACTCTGATACACCCCACACCCCTCACTGTAACACTCTGATATACCCCACACCCCTCACTGTAACACTCTGATATACCCCACACCACTCACTGTAACACCCTGATATACCCCACACCCCTCACTGTAACACTGATATACCCACACCCCTCACTGTAACACTCTGATATACCCCACACCCCTCACTGTAACACTCTGATATACCCCACACTCCTCACTGTAACACTCTGATATACCCCACACTCCTCACTGTAACACTCTGATATACCCCACACCCCTCACTGTAACACTGATATACCCCACACCCCTCACTGTAACACTATGATATACCCCTCACTGTAACACTCTGATATACCCCACACTCCTCACTGTAACACTCTGATATACCCCACACCCCTCACTGTAACACTCTGATATACCCCACACCCCTCACTGTAACACTGATATACCCCACACCCCTCATTGTAACACTGATATACCCCACACCCCTCACTGTAACACTCTGATATACCCCACACCCCTCACTGTAACACTCTCTGATATACCCCACACCCTCACTGTAACACTCTGATACACCCCACACCCCTCACTGTAACACTCTGATATACCCCACACCCCTCACTGTAACACTCTGATATACCCCACACCACTCACTGTAACACCCTGATATACCCACACCCCTCACTGTAACACTGATATACCCCACACCCCTCTCTGTAACACTCTGATATACCCCACACCCCTCACTGTAACACTCTCTGATATACCCCACACCCCTCACTGTAACACACTCTGATATACCCCACACCCCTCACTGTAACACTCTGATATACCCCACACCCCTCACTGTAACACTGATATACCTCACACCCCTCATTGTAACACTGATATACCCCACACCCCTCACTGTAACACTCTGATATACCCCACACCCCTCACTGTAACACTCTCTGATATACCCCACACCCTCACTGTAACACTCTGATACACCCCACACCCCTCACTGTAACACTCTGATATACCCCACACCCCTCACTGTAACACTCTGATATACCCCACACCACTCACTGTAACACCCTGATATACCCACACCCCTCACTGTAACACTGATATACCCCACACCCCTCTCTGTAACACTCTGATATACCCCACACCCCTCACTGTAACACTCTCTGATATACCCCACACCCCTCACTGTAACACACTCTGATATACCCCACACCCCTCACTGTAACACTCTGATATACCCCACACTCCTCACTGTAACACCCTGATATACCCCACACCCCTCACTGTAACACTGATATACCCACACCCCTCACTGTAACACTCTGATATACCCCACACCCCTCACTGTAACACTCTCTGATATACCCCACACCCCTCACTGTAACACTGATATACCCACACCCCTCACTGTAACACTCTGATATACCCCACACCCCTCACTGTAACACTCTGATATACCCCACACTCCTCACTGTAACACCCTGATATACCCCACACCCCTCACTGTAACACTGATATACCCACACCCCTCACTGTAACACTCTGATATACCCCACACCCCTCACTGTAACACTCTCTGATATACCCCACACCCCTCACTGTAACACTGATATACCCACACCCCTCACTGTAACACTCTGATATACCCCACACCCCTCACTGTAACACTCTGATATACCCCACACTCCTCACTGTAACACCCTGATATACCCCACACCCCTCACTGTAACACTGATATACCCACACCCCTCACTGTAACACTCTGATATACCCCACACCCCTCACTGTAACACTCTCTGATATACCCCACACCCTCACTGTAACACTCTGATATACCCCACACTCCTCACTGTAACACTCTGATATACCCCACACTCCTCACTGTAACACTCTGATATACCCCACACCCCTCACTGTAACACTGATATACCCCACACCCCTCATTGTAACACTGATATACCCCACACCCCTCACTGTAACACTCTGATATACCCCACACCCTCACTGTAACACTGATATACCCCACAGCCCTCACTAACATACTCTGATTCAGCCTATATTACGCTGTTACTGTAACACTGAATAAAATTTCAGATCCGTCGTCCAAGGCATTTCCCCCCTCCCCCAGCTCACCCTTCTGGCCCAGTGCCGATCGATGGGATGTTCCCTGTCTCTTGCCCAGAAAAACGCACATGTGTAAATCTAATCTTCAAAAGAATATATTTCTGGATTCAGGCCTTCCTCAGCATTGACTCATCCTATTGTTCCTGACCTCACAGTCTGCTGTACGTTTAGTTTTTAAAATGCAAATTGATAACTAAAATAGTTTTGACCTCGCTGCATTAAATTTGGCAAGTACCTCTTTCACCATAGCAACTGTGGGTTAGTGCAGTAAAATTGAAGATGGTACCAAATCGTCGTCGTCTTTGTTACCTCTAGAATCGACTATTCCAACGCTCTCCATCTTCCACCCCTCCGTAAACTTGAGCTCGTCGAAAAGTCGGTGCCCCGTGTCCTAACTCGCACCAAGTCCCGTTCTCCCATCACCCCGCTGTGCTCGCTGACCTACACTGGCTCCCAGTCCGGCAACGCCTCGAATTTAAAATCTTCATCCTTGTTTTCAAATCCCTCCGTGGCCTCGCCCCCCTCCCTATCTCTGTAATCTCCTCCAGCTCCACAACCCACAGAGATCTCTGCGCTCCTCTAATTCTGCCCTCTTGAGCATCCCTGATTATAGTCGCTCAACCTTTGGTGGCTGTGCCTTCTGTTGCCTGGGCCCTAAGCTCTGGAATTCCCTCCCTAAACCTCTCCGCCTCTCTCTCCTCTTTTAAGACGCTCCGTAAAACCTACTTCTGTGGCCAGGCTTTTGTTCTCACCTGTTCTAATTTCACCTTCTGTGGCTCGGTGTCAGGATTTTGTTTGATAATCGCTGCTGTGAAGGGGCCCTTGGGCGTTTTGCGATCTTTAAAGGTGCTGTATGAATACAAGCTGCTGTTGTTAGGGACTTGCCACAGTAAGTTCCTCATATGCCATTGATCATCCTGGCCAGCACCTTAGGGTTTGAAGCCAAACGGACTTCAGATGTTTTCTTACTGGGAGGAAATATATTTTTTAAAGTCTGCATTTGTATAGCGGCTGATCGCATCGGAGAAGTTTCACATATGACAAAATTCAGTTGCTTTGCGCCTCCCGTTAGCACCTTAGACGCCATGTCCGACGGGGGTCAGGGTGGTCCTACCTGTGGCCGGGGTGACGCTAATTAAAGGGGAGGTGCCAGGCGGCCATTTTTCTTGCTGGCCGCCTGCCAGCACCTGCCCCCTCTGCCGTCCCCGGCCTCCTCTGACGCCCCCGCCCCCCCCCCGCGGTGTGCCGGCTGCGCGCTCTCTCTCTCTCTCTCTCTCTCTCTCTCTCTCTCTCTCTCTCTCTCTCTCTCTCTCGAGTGTCGGGCTCTTTTGCCGGCACTCCGATCCCTGGCGGCCCAGCTGGGCCCCGGGTCGCGCTGGGCCAGGCCCCTCCCCTTTAAGAAGGGGAGGAAGGACTGCAGTCCCGCGGCGCGACGTGCCGCAGTCCCGCGGCGATATTCACTCGCAGCGCCCCAAGAGGGGGGGCGGGCCGCTTCCAGTAGCACCCCGCTTCCCTCTTGTGGTGCTACCGATGAATTTTGGCCGCGGGGAGGCGCTAAAAGTAGCGCCCCGGTGAAGTTAGCGCCCCAAAGGGGGGGCGCGACTCAATTTTTCCATCTTGTATTCTTAACATTGGCTGTTTGTGGGATGTTGCTGTGCATTTGGCGGTGCTTTTATCGACATGGGTCAATTGGGCTTATACTCGCTGGAGTTTAGAAGAATGAGAGGGGATCTCATTGAAACTTATAAAATTCTAACAGGACTAGACAGACTAGATGCAGGAAGGATGTTCCTGATGGCGGGGAGTCCAGAACCAGGGGTCTCAGTCTAAGGATAAGGGGTAAGCCACTTAGGACTGAGATGAGGAGGAATTTCTTCACCCAGAGAGTGGTGAACCTGTGGAATTCTCTACCACAGAAGGCAGTTGAGGCCAATTCATTAAATATATTCAAGAAGGAGTTAGATATATTTCTTAAGGCTAACGGGATCAAGGGATATGGAGAGAAGGCAGGGACAGGGTACTGAGTTTGGATGATCAGCCATGATCTCATTGAATGGCGGAGCAGGCTCGAGGGGCCGAATGGCCTACTCCTGCTCCTATCTTCTATGTTTCTATAGCAGCAGTGACTGCACTACAGAAGCTATTCCTCGGTGGTAAAGCAACTTGCGGACCTGTTGAGCTGTTAACGAAATGCAAGTTCTTCCTCATTGCACTCGTTTTTGTCCTGTTGATTTTCGGGACGCCCTGAAAGGGCCGGTGCATGAATGTTTCCGTAACTCTAAACGTGTTTCTTTCTTTATTATTTTTTTCACTTCACTGGAAACTGTGTCACGGCCTGGGAATGTTAATGGCAGAAGGTCGATTGTGTGGAGTTTCCCTGGCCGCGGGCCAAGCCAAACCAAACCAGGGAATGGATGAGCTCATCAGTTTAACGGGGGCCAAAAATATACTGGCTGATGGATGTGAAGAGGCTGTGAGGGAATCGGGAGCAGGGAAGCGCTTAATGAATGCTGAAAGATCTCTCGCAGTCCCCACTGAGCTGGGTGGTAAAACTCAGGGCCTCCTTGGCATACGCGGGGGGCCGGGGTCTGTCAGAGTGCTCCAAAGCCAGGGGCTGTATCGAGGGAGGCAGGAGATTCAACAAACCTGTGGCGGGAACCTGGGTTTGCTCTCCATAATGACCTTGATAGCTTTAATCTCGTCGCTCTTTGGTTAAACCTCGCAACTCAAGCTCGGAGCCGAAGGGAAACTCCAGTTTTTTAATGAGAGTGGCATAAGGAGATCGATTCAGATTTCGCAATCGCTGTTACTCCCCTCTCCCCTCGTGATCTCTTGTACGCTCTTCTCCTCCTCCCCCATCCCTTACCCCTTGGATTCTAGTCACAACCGAGATGCAAATTCAAACTTAAATTGAGCGCAAAAAAAATCCAGGCTGACGCTGCCGCTGAAACATAGAAGATAGGATAGGAGCAGGAGTAGGCCCTTCGAGCCTGCTCCGCCATTCAGTGAGATCATGGCTGATCATCCAAATTCAGTACCCTGTCCCTGCCTTCTCCCCATATCCCTTGATCCCTTTAGCCTCAAGAAATATATCCAACTCTTTCTTGAATATATTTAATGAACTGGCCTCCACCGCCCTCTGTGGTAGAGAATTCCACAGGTTCACCACTCTCTGGGTGAAGAAGTTCCTCCTCATTTCAGTCCTAAATGGCTCACCCCTTATCTTTAGACTATGACCCCTGGTTCTGGACTCCCCGGCCATCAGAAACATCCTTCCTGCATCTAGTCTGTCCAGACCTGACAGAATTTTATGGGTTTCGATGAGATCCCCTCTCAATCTTCTAAACTCCAGTGAGTAGAAGCCCAATCGACATAATCTCTCCTCATACGTCATTCCTGCCATCCCAGGTATCAGCCTGGTGAATCTTCGCTGCACTCCCTCCATAGCAAGAACGTCCTTCCTCAGGTAAGGCGACCAAAACTGCACACAATACTCAAGGGGAGTGCCGCACTGTCTGAGATGCCGTCTTTCGGTTGAGGCGTTAAACCGAGGCCCCGTCTGCTCTCTCAGGTGGACGTAAAAGATCCCGCGGCCACTATTTTGAAGAAGAGCAGGGGAGTTCTCCCCGGTGTCCTGGGCTAATATTTACCCCTCAACCAACGTCACTAAAAACAGATAATCCAGTCATTATCACATTGCTGTTTGTGGGATCTTGCTGTGCGCAAACTGACTGCCACGTTTCCTACATTACAACAGTGACTACACTTCAAAAAGTACTTGATTGGCTGTAAAGCGCTTTGGGACGTCCTGAGGTCGTGAAAGGCGCTGTAGAAATGGAGAAATTGTCCAGATAAACAACCCCTGCTGTGAGTGAAGTCCGCCGGAGTCTTGGGCAGTGCCGGGCAATCTTAACGTGTTTTTAAAAATGTTCTTTTTAGGATCCCGTGCCGCTGTTTGAAGTTTACACCGAGGAGCTAGCCCAGGAACTGAGCAGGCAGAGACTGTCGGAGCCGGTGATCGTAGAGAAGAAATCGTAAGCAAGAATGGGCCCTTTAAGATCTACAGAGCAGCAGGTTATATGACCAGTCTTTCTCTGAGTAAGGAAGGGGTGGGAAAGGGTTAACCGCTAGGGAGAGGGTGGTAAAGGTGATGAACATCTTCCAGCAGCCCTGCCTGAGTCAGGGCCGACCGCAGATAACGGAAAAACTGAGAGAGGAACTCTCCCCCCTGCGGTTTTAACATCAGAGTTTGATAACTAAACCCACAAAAACATGTCTGGCGCATTATGGAGTTATAGTTTATGTTCACCTGAGAGGACAGACTCTCCTTGTCTCTACGTCACTGAATAGTTCGGAGGTTGTGAGGTCAACGCCTATCAGGTATCTCAATGTGGTTCCTTACTGTAACATCAGGCACATCGTCATTTTTTTCCCCTGTCTTTCATTCTGCCAGCGCATTCACACCTCATAATAATAATTCAACTTTATTGTCATTGTACAATGCACAACGAAATGTGATCTTGCAAGCTCCCATGAGTCCAGTACAAATAACATTAAATGTAAATAGCACCGTCCTGGGAGAAGCAAAGCCGCTGCATCTGTGCGCGCCGCCATTCCATTTCCACCATTCCTCCTGTCTGACAATCTTCAGCCCAATGCCTGGGCCTGCTCACCAACCACCCCTCCTCAGGGCTCCTTCTGTGACCTTCTGCACCTTGTCTTCCCTGATGGTCACCCCTCCAGGTACTAACCAAGCCTGGCTCTGCTTAGACTTCCAAGCCTTGCCAGTGACCCTGTCCCTAGTCCCAGGAACAGGGCTTCTAGAGTCATCTTTTGTTTCTTAACCTGCCCCATTACCATCTCGTCTCGCCTTGACTATCCCTTAATGTCTCTTTACTTCTCCTGCCTTCCATCCTATCTCAGACCTTCCATTTTGTTCTTTCACCCCCCTCCCCCATTTCCCAGCCCCTAAAACCTGTTTCATTTCCTGCTTTTTTTCCCAGTTCTGACGAAGGGTCTTCGACCTGAAACGTTAACTCTGTTTCTCTCTCCACGGATGCTGCCTGGCCTGCTGAGTTTTTTCAGCGTTTTCTGTTGTTATTTCAGATTTTCCAGCATCCGCAGTATTTTGCTATCGTATCAGCCACATGGTGGTGAGGTGAAGAGGTTGCACGGAACAGTCCCTTGGAGCAAGAGTTTGGATATGACACTGGATCGAGAGACTTGCATCTTTACATCTGTAATTTATTCCATAAAGCTCTCCCTCCTCTTGCTTTAAGACACTCCTTAAAACCTCCCTCTTTCACCAAGCTTTTGGTCGCCTGCCCTAATATCTCCTTATGTGGCTCGGCGTTGACTTTTGTCTGATTTACATAAGAACATAAGAATTAGGAGCAGGAGTAGGCCACTCGGCCCCTCGAGCCTGCTCCGCCATTCAATAAGATCGTGGCTGATCATCGACCTCGACTCCTCTTTCCCGTCCGATCCCCATGTCCCTTGATTCCCCTCGAGTCCAAAAATCTATCGATCTCAGCCTTGAATATACTCAAAGACTCAGCATCCACAGCCCTCTAGGGCAGAGAATTCCAAAGATTCACCGCCCTCTGAGTGAAGAAATTCCTCCTCATCTCAGTCCTAAATGGCCGACCTAACAGGACTAGACAGACTAGATGCAGGAAGGATGTTCCCGATGGCGGGGGAGTCCAGAACCAGGGGTCACAGCCTAAGGATAAGGGGTAAGCCATTTAGGACTGAGATGAGGAGGAATTTCTTCACCCAGAGAGTGGTGAACCTGTGGAATTCTCTACCACAGAAGGCAGTTGAGGCCAATTCAAGAAGGAATTGGATATATTTCTTGAGGCTAAAGGGATCAAGGGATATGGGGAGAAGGCAGGGACAGGGTACTGAATTTGGATGATCAGCCATGATCGCATTAAATGGCGGAGCAGGCTCGAGGGGCCGAATGGCCTACTCTTGCTCCTATCTTCTATGTTTCTATGACCCCTTATCCTGAGACTGTGACCCCTGGTTCTAGACTCTCCAGCCAGGGGAGGGGAAACAGCCTCTCGGCATCTGTGAAGTGCCTTGGGACTGTATAAATGAAACTTGTTTCCAGCTTGCAAAATCTTGGTTGGGGTGTGCTACTGATCTGAGTGGCAGTACAGATATCTCCGGCCACAAATGGGTTAACAATGTTGGTTCGATTTCCGGGATCATCTTGTTGTGTAGTTTTTTTTGTTTGTTGAGACTCCCTAGATAACCGTTCCTGCGGGGATTCCCCCACCCTGGGGCTTTCCGTGGGGCAATACTCTGGTCAACTGTTATTGAGGTAAGGTGTGCAACACAAAAGTAATAAAACACCACAAATCTCCCTCCGACGAGAGGCTGCTTAGCAACTGGCAAAGCCCGAGTATGTTTTTGGAACTTTCTACCCGTGCCCTGTCATGGAAATAAACTGACTGTCGAGTCGCAGCAGCTTGTCCCTCCGTGCTTTAACATCTTTTCTTTCAACGGCAACAACTTCTTCTTAGGCAGTCCCTCGGGAACCGAGGATGACTTGCTTCCACATTAAGAATGAGTTCTCAGGTGACTGATGAGTCCAATGCGGGACCTACAGTCTCTGTCACAGGTGGGGCAGACGGTGGTTGAAGGGGTGGGTGGGTGGGGTGTGCTTGGGTTAACGTGCGCTCCTTGCGCTGCCTGCGCTCCTTCCGCTTGCTCCCGGCGAAGAGACTCGAGGTGTTCGGCACCTTCCCGGCTGCTTCTCCTCCACTTTGTGCGGTCTTGGGCCAGGGATTCCCAGGTGTCGGTGGGGATGTTACACTTTTCCAAGGAGGCTCTGAGGGTGTCCTTGAAGTGTTTCCTCTGCCCACCTGGGGCTCTCTTGTCGTGTCGGAGCTCCGAGTAGAGCGCTTGCTTTGGGAGTCTCGTATCGGGCATGCGGACGATGTGACCCGTCCATCGGAGCTGATCGAGCGTGGTCAAAGCTTTAATGCTGGGGATGTTGGCCTGAGCGAGAACACAACCTGCATTTATATAGCACCTTTAACGTAGTAAAACATCCCAAGGCGCTTCACAGGAGCGAGTATCAAACAAAATTTGACACCGAGCCACATGAGGAGATATTAGGACAGGGAGCTTGGTCAAAGTGGTAGGTTTTAAGGGGCCTCTCAAAGGAGGAGAGAGAGGTAGCGAGGCGGAGAGGTTTAGGGAGGGAATTCCAGAGCTCGGGGCCCAGGCGGCTGAAGGCACGGCCGCCAATGCTGGAGCGATGAAAATCGGGGATGCACAAGAGGCCAGACTTGGAGGAGCGCGGAGATCTCGGAGGGTTGTCGGGCTGGAGGAGGGTTACAGAGATAGGGAGGGATTTGAAAACAAGGATGAGAATTTTAAAATTGCTGGACCGGGAGCCAATTGCAGGTCGACGAGCGCAGGGGCAATGGGTGAACGGGACTTGGCACGAGTTAGGATACGGGCAGCAGAGTTTTGGACGTGTTGAAGTTTATAAGGTGAGTGTAGCTCTCGCCGTGGCTGAGTGGGCAGATGTGCGAGCGACTGTGGTACTGAGTCAAACAGACCATATGGCACCTTAGTCCGATCCCCACTTTGTGTTAAGTGAGCGGATCTCAGTTGGGGGGACAGCAGTGGGTGGGCGGTCCAGCTGACCTCA
This sequence comes from Somniosus microcephalus, assembly GCF_052327205.1. Classification (NCBI taxonomy): domain Eukaryota; kingdom Metazoa; phylum Chordata; class Chondrichthyes; order Squaliformes; family Somniosidae; genus Somniosus; species Somniosus microcephalus. The sequence continues at coordinate 7,655,032 of NC_141020.1, forward strand.
GCAAGGCCAAGCCAGGGCTCCCCACTCCTGATCTCCAGCGTGCTCAGAGGATCGGGCCGTGCGGCGAAGCCCTCTGCAGGTGAATAGCAGGGGGAGTTCTCCCCGGTGTCCTGGGGCAAATATTCATCCCTTAACCAACATCACTAAAAAACAGATGATCTGGTCGTTAGCACCTTGCTGTTTGTGGGAGCTTGCTGTGCGCAAATTGCCTGCCGCGTTTCCTACACTACAACAGTGACAACACTTCACAAAAAAAAGCATTTCATTGGCTGTAAAGGGCTTTGGGACGTCCTGAGGTTGTGAAAGGCGCGATAGAAATGCCAGTCTTTCTTAGAGTTTCTGATATTTTTGTACATGGAAGCCCTTTCTCATTCTGTGCTTATCATCCCTCAAGCTCATGGTATTATTTAATCATCCGTGTGTTGCTCAGGGGAGGGAGCAAGTTAAAAATACACCACCACAGGAGCCTAACAGGATGTGACGCAGGATCCTTGCGCACGTTGTGAGCTGCGAGCTCAGCTCGGAACCAAAGCCGCATCGCCACAACAACAGTTCATTTGCCTGGAACCTTGGCACACAAGCAGTCACTTTTTAAAACAAATAATCCATGCTGAACAAGGTCAGGAGCGTCAGCGGTGGGAAGTGGAGCACTTTCCCACTTCAGAGCCCAATAAAAAATCTCCCAGCCACAGGTACATGCATGGGTACATCCACAGTTAGGCTCCCTCTACACTGCTCCAACAATGTGATTTATTAAAGATTATTTATAGGAGGCTTCAGATAGCGCTATCATCTAATTTAACTGCACTGCCCTGTCATAGAATCGTACAGCACAGAAGGAGGCCATTCGGCCCATCGAGTCTGCGCCGGCTCTTTCGAAAAGCAATCCAGTCAGTCCCGCTCTTTCCCCATAGCCCTGCAATATTTTCTCCTTCAAGTATCAAATCAAATCAAATCAACTTTTATTGTCATTGTTAGTGCACAAGTGCAGTACAACGAAATGTAGGCTTGCGGCTCCCGAGAGTGTACAATTTGGATTAGGACACTTAAACATTCAACATACATTTATACATTTGGCTTGCAGTATATTAGCATAAATATGACCATAATAAAGTGCATTGGCAGATGTGCAGGCTTTAGTGTTTATTTGTGGAGTTCAGTAGGATGACAGCCCTGGGAAAGAAGCTGTTCCGAAATCTGGTCGTACGGGTGCGAATGCATCTGTAGCGTCTTCCAGATGGCAGGAGGGCGAACAGACTGTGGCTGGGGTGGGTAGGGTCTTTGATGATGGACCGTGCCCTCTGTAGGCAGCGTTTCTGGTATATATGCTCTATGGTCGGTAGCCGGGTGCCGGTAATGCGTTGGGCAGTTTTGACTACCCGCTGCAGGGCTTTCCGGTCATGGGAGCTACAGCTGCCATACCATACTGTGATACAGTTTGTCAGGATGCTCTCTATAGTGCAGCGGTAGAAGTTAGAGAGGATCAGGGGTGACAGATTACATCCCTTCAGCCTCCTCAAGAAATATAGGCGCTGCTGGGCCTTCTTCACCAGAGAGGAGGTGTTGAGGGACCAGGAGAGGTCTTCCGTGATGTGGACTCCGAGGAACTTAAAGTATTTATCCGACTCCCTTTTGAAGGCTACTATTGAATCTGTATCCACCACCCTTTCAGGCAGGGCTTTCCAAATCCTCACCACTCGTTGTGTAAAAAAGTTTTTCCTCCTGTCGCCTCTGGTTCTTTTCCCCAATCACCTTCAATCTGTGCCCTCTGGTTATCGACCCTTCAGCCATTGGAAACAGTTTCTCTTTATTTACTCTTATCTAGGCCCTTCATGATTTTGAACACCTCTATCAAATCTCCTCTTAGCCGTAGTCATAGAGTTATGCAGCACTGAAAGAGGCCCTTCGGCCCATCGTGTCCGCGCCGGCCATCAAGCCCCGTCTATTCTAATCCCATTTTCCAGCACTTGGTCCGTAGCCTTGTATGCTGTGGCGTTTCAAGTGCTCATCTAAATGCTTCTTGAATGTTGTGAGGGTTCCTGCCTCTACCACCCTTTCAGGCAGTGAGTTCCACATTCCAACCACCCTCTGGGTGAAAAAGTTTTTCCTCAAATCCCCTCTAAACCTCCCACCCCTTACCTTGAAACTATGCCCCCTGGTTATTGACCCCTCTACTAAGGGGAAAAGTTCCTTTCTATCTGCCCTATCTAGCCTTCTCTGCTCGCCGCACTGTCCTGTATATAATCTAACGTAACACCGCACTGTCCCGACCTATTATAACTTCCAACGTCGAGCTGTTTGTGATGACGTGTTCTAATATCGGCAGACAGCTATGCCATGGTGGGCGATAGATTTCGAGTTGACGTACTGTTGATGGATTGTGCGGATGGGGAATGATCGGAATGCTACGCACGGTGCAATGGGAAAGATATCTTCGGGGGGGGGGGGAAAAGAGGTGAATCTAATCTGCATGTTATGTGCAACCTGGTCAGTTTTATTGCCTGCATTGCACACAATAAGACCTTAAAATTAGCAGTCTTAGAGAGCTGGTGTAATCTGATTGACGTTTGGGAATTGTCTCTCGGCGTGGAGTGCGACCCTAAGCAGTCACATCTTGGGAGCCCCGTCACTCAACCCGGGATTCAAGTACAGGAGCAAGGATATCTTGCTGCAGTTGTACAGGGCCTTGGTGAGACCACACCTTGAGTATTGTGTGCAGTTTTGGTCGCCTTATCTGAGGAAGGATGTTCTTGCCATGGAAGGAGTTCAGCGAAGATTCACCAGACTGATACCTGGGATGGCAGGAATGACGTATGAGGAGAGATTGGGTCGATTGGGCTTATACTCGCTGGAGTTTAGAAGAATGAGAGGGGATCTCATTGAAACTTATAAAATTCTAACAGGACTAGACAGACTAGATGCAGGAAGGATGTTCCCGATGGCGGGGGTGTCTAGAACCAGGGGTCACAGTCTAAAGATAAGGGGTAAGCCATTTAGGACAGAGATGAGGAGGAATTTCTTTACCCAGAGAGTGGTGAACCTGTGGAATTCTCTGCAACAAAAGGCAGTTGAGGCCAATTTATTAAATATATTCAAAAAGGAGTTAGATATATTTCTTAAGGCTAAAGGGATCAAGGGATATGGGGAGAAGGCAGGGACAGGGTACTGAATTTGGATGATCAGCCATGATCTCATTAAATGGCAGAGCAGGCTCGAGGGGCCGAATGGCCTACTCCTGCTCCAATCTTCTATGTTTGATCCCATCGAATGCTGTATTATATTACTTTTCTTTCTCTTTTTTTCCCTTACCCCCTCCTTAAAGGCACCGACTCTCGCTGAGGGTGCAGCCCCATTGAGCGCCAGTACAGCACTTTGCATTTATATAGTGCCTTTAATGTAGTAAAACATCCCACGGTGCTGCACAGGCGCAATTATCAAAGAAAACTTGACACCCACTGAGCCACAAGCCAAGGTGAACTTTTTTTTATATTCGTTCACGGGATGTGGGCGTCACTGGCAAAACCAGCGTTTATTGCTCATCCCCTAATTGCCCTCGAGAAGCTGGTGGTGAGCCGCCATCTTGAACCGCTGCAGTCCGTGTGGTGAAGGTGCTCCCACAGTGCTGTTAGGGAGGGAGTTCCAGGATTTTGACCCAGCGACGATGAAGGAACGGCCGATATATTTCCAAGTGAGGATGGTGTGTGACTCGGAGGAGAACTTGGAGGTGGTGGTGTTCCCGTGCGCCTGCTGCCCTTGTCCTTCTGGGTGGTAGAGGTCGCAGGTTTGGGAGGTGCTGCCGAAGAAGCCTTGGCGAGTTGCTGCAGTGCATCTTGTAGATGGTACACACTGCAGCCACAGTGCGCCGGTGGTAGAGGGAGTGAATGTTTAACAACAGAGAGTCTAACCACTGCCTCTTAATATTCAACGGCATTACCATCGCCTAATCCCCCACCATCAACCTGGAGGGGAACTTACAGGTGGTGCTAATCAAGCAAGCTGCTTTGTCCTGAATGTTGTTGGAGCTGCACTCATCCAGGCAAGTGGAGAGTATTCCATCACACTCCTGACTTGTGCCTTGTAGATGGTGGAAAGGCTTTGGGGAGTCAGGAGGTGAGACACTCGCTGCAGAATACCCAGCCTCTGACCTGCTCTTGTTGCCACAGTATTTATGTGGCTGGTCCAGTTAAGTTTCCGGTCAGTGGTGACCCCCAGGATGTTGATGGTGGGGGATTTGGGGACGGTAATGCCGTTGAATGCCAAGGGGAGGTGGTTAGACTCTCGCTTGTTGGAGATAGTCATTGCCTGGCGCGAATGTTACTCGTCACTTATCAGCCCAAGCCTGAATGTCGCCCAGTTCTTGCTGCACGCAGGCAAGTAATTGCTCTCAGGCTTAAGTTAATGCTTAGGAGAAAGACCGAGGTGTGGAACTCAACCCCTCCCTCCACAAGGGCCCATGCTTGACTTCCGCTCACTGGCTGTAATCATGAATTATCGGTGTACGGGCGAAGGTGGATTTCAGATGCACAGTTTCTCCCCCCCCACCCCCCTTCACTCTTCCTCCCCGTCAAACATGCATTTATATAGCACCTTTAAACTCCCAAGGCCCATTACCACACACATATGGCGCTGGGATGTAAAATAAGATGCAAACACCCTCGGGAATAAAGTTCTATTCATTTATTTGTTTTTCACATTGGTTCCAAGGAGCCAGGAAGAGCATTAACTGACAACTGTTTGCCACCTGCCATTTACAGGTCCGCAGCTCCAGTCTGTAGTTAAGTTAATTATTTACATTACGTACACTTTATACAAAAAAAGTTTAGCTTCATAATCCAGGCTCACTGCAGCACCTGATAATTTAAACCACAACCTCAAAACTGTGGAGCTCCTCACACACTTCCCTTCTTTCCTTACTTCCGCAGACTTTTCAAACTGAAGCCTAAGTTGCTGCAGGTAGTTCAGCTGGTTAGGGGGGGTGGGGGGGAAGTGAGCTGTTGAGTAGTACGGATTAGGAAAGCCCCAGGCTCGATTCGGGGCCTGTGCCGAGTTAGCAGATGTCGATGGGGAAACTACGGTTGGCTTCGGGTCAACCCCCCACCCCGGGGGTTAAGGAGGGGACATTTAAAATCGGGGCTCCTATTACGCAGTGACCCCCCTCCCGCCCGCTGCTGAAGTGTTGCAGCCGCACTGAGTAACAACAGGACCGGGCTCAGCTGTGAAGCCCAGTCTAGGCTCACAATGGTCGACCTGGGGTAAGGTGTTGGAGGGAACCTGTGGAAATAAACAAAAAGAGCCAAAGATTTCAGGACAAGGAAAGCAGAGAAAAAAAAATATATATATATGTATGTATCCTCATCACGACTTTCCGATTTACCTCAGCTTTTCTCCAACCCTTTCCAACCTTGCTTGGTGCCTGGTTGGGTCCGGGGACAGATACCTTTCCATTACAGCTTTCTGCAGATAAATATTTGTAGTAAATAAGCAAGATTTGGGAACCTAACGTTGGGTTTCACACCCGAATGATCATGCTACACAGGCCAATAGTGGAGACGGTTAGAGCCTTTGACACTTTAGGGGGAACGGTGGCATAATGGTTATGGCACTGGACTAGCAATTCAGAGGCCTGGACTAAGGATCCGGAGACACAAGTTCAAAACCCACCCCGGCCGCTGGGGAATTTAAATTCAGTTCATTAAATAAATCTGGAATTAAAAAGCTAGTGTCAGTAACGGTGACCATGAAACTACCGGACTGTTGTAAAAACCCATCTAGTTCATTAACATCTTTTAGGGAAGGAAATCTGCAGCCTTTACCCGGTCTGGCCGATGTGACTCCAGACCCCCAACAGTGTGGTTGACTCATAACTGCCCCTCCGAAACGGCCTCACAAGCCACACCCACCATCTTCTCAAGGACAATAAATGCTGGCCCTGCCAGCGACGCCCACATCCCATGAACGAATAAAAAAAAACTTGGAGGGGAGAAAAAGAGGTTGTAGATAAGACATTTGAGCAAGATACAAGGATGTTGACCGAAGGAATGGTCAAAGAGATAGCTTTTGAGGAGGTTACAACTGCACGGTAGAACAGAGTTGGAAGAACGAAGAGCCCCCCCAAGTTGGCTGGGCTTAGGATTTGACGATAGACAAAGTGATTCACAGACACAGCTCTCGACAACAACAAAATTAGAGTCTCCTCCCCTTCCGGAACTTTCCATCTAAAAAACAGGGCGTGGCCAGCTCTCAATTTCCCAACCAGCCAGCCATTACACAAATAAAAAAATTAGTCGGGACAACAATCGCAGACAATACAGAGTGGAAATGATGATCTTTAAACAAATTCTTAAAAGAACTATTATTTGACAAGACATTTCACGAATACCAAGTGCTTTCAGTTTCCTCAACTTTTGTTATAAAAATATTAATTTTTAATTTAAAAATAAAGTAAAAAGAACTCCCGAGCATAGATCTGACCCAGGGTCCAAATCTCCGCCATCACTGGACAGGTGGGACGACGCGCCTCGAGGGTTCCTCAACTTCCAGGCGTTTTCAGGGCAACATCCGTTCACTGGCTCGCGAGGGAGAAGGCGCGCCATCACGTCAAGGCTGGGAGCGGCTTGCTCACACCTCCCCCCGCCCCAACCCTCCTCGGCTTTCGATCCATCGACAGGTGGGTCGCCATTCAGTCCTTGGTTCCCGCCTGGTCACTCGGCATGGCGATGCTGCTGCCCAAGATGGCGGACAGCGCCTCGCTGCCGTTGGCGAAGCCCGCCCCGAAGACGTAGTTGCTCAGGTCGTCGTCGGGCGGGGACATGGACAGGTCGTCGACAGTCATCAGGACGTTGTAGTTTTCGTCGAGGGAGGAGCTCAGAGCCTCGGCCTCCCGACAGTTCCTCAGCTCCTCCGGCTGGCCGTAGAAGCCGCAAGCCGACGAGCCGGACGGCTCGTCCTTCATGTAGCACGGGTTGTACGGGTCATCCTGCAACTGTGCCAGGGGAATGTCAGGATAGGGCCCCCTCGCGGCAGCAGCTGCTCCATACTCCCGGTTAAAGCAGTTCCAGGGTTTGGGCGCTTGACTCAATGGATAGTGTTCGGCAAACTCCTCGCCTTCCTTTTTAGCGAAATTATGAACTTCAACATTAGCCAGAAATTGGAAATCTGAAGGACAGAATCGGTTAAAATCAGTGAAAGTTCTTCAGTAAAATCTTTACTGAAATTAGCAAAATCTTAGGTAGAGAGAGAGATAGAGATACACACACACACTCTTGTTTAAACAGCACTTAATTATCCGGAATGCCGAGTCCAAGTCCAGATTAAAAAAGAGTTTACTATACATATATAAAATAAATATATATAGATCACAAAAGACTGAAGCGTGCAGGTACCAGGGACTTCAGTTACGTGGCAAGACTGGAGAAGCTGGGTTTGTTCTCCTTAGAGCAGAGAAGGTTAAGAGGAGATTTAATTGAGGTGTTCAAAATTCTGAGGAGTTTTGATCGAGTAAATAAGGAGAAAGTGTTTCCACTGACAGGAGGGCACGGATTTAAGATAATTGCCAAAATATTCAGCGGGGAGATGTGTTTTTTTTTTAAGAAATGCAGGGAGTTATGATGATCTGCAATGCGCAGCCTGAAAGGGGAGTGGAACCAGACTGAATAGTAACTTTCAAAAGGGACTTGGATAAATACTTGAAGGGAAAAAAATTATAGGGCTATGGGGAAAGAGTAGGGGAATGGGACTAATTGGATAGTTCTACCAAAGAGCCGGCACAGGCACGATGGGCTGAATGGCCTCCTTCTGTGCTGTATGATTATCTTCCACTAAAATCCACATTCTGAGCTCCGACTTTTAAAGTTTAGATTTTTTAAAAAGTTTTAATATTTTCTTCTAAGCTCCAATGAACAACACCAAGTGGTGGTCCAGAGATATGAAGGCCAGAAGGGTCCATGTCAATTCCCTGTCCTGTGCCTAGCTAGCTCACCTCAACCAGGGTAGCAAAGGTGCTACAATTGGTTTCAATGCCCAGAGACGGTGTTGTTTGGGGTGGGGGGGGGGGGGGGGGGGTCGCACAGCGGAAAACAGCACCTCCCAAACCCGCGACCTCCACCGCCTAGAAGGACAAGGGCAGCAGGTGCATGGGAACACCACCACCTCCAAGTTCCCCTCCAAGTCACACACCATCCTGACTTGGAAATATATCGGCCGTTCCTTCATCGTCGCTGGGTCAAAATCCTGGAACTCCCGCCCTAACAGCACTGTGGGAGCACCTTCACCGCACAGACTGCAGCGGTTCAAGGCGGCGGCTCACCACCACCTTCTCAAGGGCAATTAGGCGTGGCCAATAAATGTCGGCCTTGCCAGGAACGAATATTAAAAAAAATCAGCCAGGGTTTCTACTGACCAGGAAGGGAGACAGGAAAACTACTTTTCTATCTAAGTGGAGTTGCTTACGGTCTACCAATATATATCATAAGAACATAAGAAGTAGGAGCAAGAGTAGGCCATACGGCCTCTCGGGCCTGCTCCGCCATGCAATAGGATCATGGCTGATCCGAATCTAGACTCACGTCCACTTCCCTGCCCTCTCCCCGTAACCCCTAATTCCCTTATCAGCTAGGAAACTGTCTATCTCCGTTTTAAATTTATTTAATGTTGCAGCTTCCACAGCTCTCTGAGGTAGCAAATTCCACAGATTTACCACTCTCTGAGTGAAGAAGTTTCTCCTCATCTCAGTTTTGAAAGGGCAGCCCCTTATTCTAAGATTATGCCCCCTAGTTCTAGTCTCACCCATCAGTGGAAACATCCTCACCGCATCCACCCGATCAAGCCCCCTCACAATCTTATAAGATCGCCTCTCATTCTTCTGAATTCCAATGAGTAGAGGCCCAACCTACTCAATTCTCCTCCTTTCAATTCATGGCGTGGCAAACCACCTTATTATTAGAGCTCAGCCGTTCAAGTGTAATGTCATTAAGCACTTCTTCACACAAAGGATGGTGGAAATCGTGAACTCGCTCCTCCAAAAAGCTGTTGAGGCTGGGGGTGTCAACTGAAATTTTCAAGACAGAGATCGATAGATTTTTGTTAAGCAAGGGTGTCAAGGGATAGGGAGCAATGCGGGTAAAAGGAGTCGAGGTGCCGATCAGCCGTGATCTAATTGAATGGCTTAATTCGGTTCCTATCTTCCTCTGTCAATCTCATTGAAATATAGACGATTCTGAAGGGGGATTGACAGAATAGATGCCGAGAGGATGTTTCCCCTGGCTGGAGAGTCTAGAACCAGGGGTCACAGTCTCTGGATAAGGGGTCGGCCATTCAAGATTGAGATGGAGGAGGAATTTCTTCACTCAGAGGGTGGTGAATCTTTGGAATTCTCTACCCCAGAGGGCTGTGGATGCTGAGTCGTTGAGTATATTCAAGGCCGAGATCGATATTTTTTGGGACTCTTAAAGGAATCAAGGGATTGGACAGGAAAGTGGAGTTGAGGTCGATGATCAGCCATGATCTTATTGCATGGCGGAGCAGGCTCGAGGGGCTGAATGGCCGACTCCTGCTTCTTATGTTCAATACTCGCTGTCTCGTCTCCCAGACATCCTAGCGAGGAGTCAGCACCTTCAGCAAAGGGGGAGGGGGTGGGGGGGGGGGGGGGGGGGGGGAGCGGTGGTGAAATACACCTTCACAGCAAAGTGGTGACCCTTCTGGTCTACCAATTTCTACCTTTCCCCCCCCCCCCCCCCCTCATCTCTTTCAATTCACTGCATGGAAATCAAGCTTAGAACTATCATCACATCTGTCCTATGGAGATTGCAGCTGGTAATTGAGGACATGGCAACCGCCCCACCATCACCAGGGCCCATTTCATTTATTCCTGCAAGCCGTGTGTCAAGCGCCATTCAAATGAAAACTTACCTTGATTCCCCATTGTCTGCTTCTGCCGCACTGCCGGGTCTGTCGAAGTAGTAAAACTGGAACCTGTCACGGGGAAACAAATTGAACGGCAGGTTTATCGTGTTGGGTCTGGAACCAGGATTACCAAAAGCGGAGTGAATATTGACGCCACGGTGTCAGCCAATGAGATGGAGGCAGGGGGGCGGGGCTTATGGCATCAACTTACAAAGGCTCATGAACAGAACTACAGCAAATAGAGTCATAGTCATACAGCACAGAAAGAGGCCCTTCGGCCCATCGTGTCCGCGCCGGCCATCAAGCCCCATCTATTCTAATCCCATTTTCCAGCACTTGGTCCGTAGCCTTGTATGCTATGTCGTTTCAAGTGCTCATCTAAATGCTTCTTGAATGTTGTGAGGGTTCCTGCCTCTACCACCCTTTCAGGCAGTGAGTTCCAGATTCCAACCGCCCTCTGGGTGAAAAAGTTTTTCCTCAAATCCCCTCTAAACCTCCTGCCCCTTACCTTGAAACTATGCCCCCTGGTTATTGACCCCTCTACTAAAGGGGAAAAGTTCCTTTCTAGCTACCCTATCTATGCCCCTCATAATTTTGTACACCTCAATCAGGTCCCCCCTCAGCCTTCTCTGCTCTAAGAAAAACAACCCCAGCCTGTCCAGCCTCTCTTCATAGCTGAAGCGCTCCATCCCAGGTAACATCCTGGTGAATCTCCTCTGCACCCTCTCCAATGCAATCACATCCCTCCTATAGTGTGGCGACCAGAACTGCACACAGTATTCCAGCTGTGGCCTAACTAGCGTTTTGTACAGCTCCATCACAACCTCCCTGCTCTTATATTCTATGCCTCGGCTAATGAAGGCAAGTATCCCATATGCCTTTTTAACCACCTTATCTACCTGTCCTGCTGCCTTCAGGGATCTATATACACGCATATGCAGAGTCTCCCAATTCCAGCGGGGTTATTTCTCCAGCAAAGTGCAGTGGGTGGACGATAGTTACACAATACCAATTACGGGCGTAAAAATCGATCCCAGTCAGTCACTTACAGCAGCGCGGTCTCCAAGCGTGATTGACTGTGGGAGGCAGGAATTACCCAATCATCTCTATTCTAGTTGTGGAGTCACTATATGCAGCCTTATTAAAGGGCAGGTCACTTCTTAAAGGATAAATCATTCGTCCCTCTTCTGGAGGTCAGAAAGCCTCCATCGCCACCCACCGCAACTTGGGAAAGTGCACGGGATGGGGACAGCAGCATGTGCAGGTTTGACCGAGATGTCCCCCCCGAGTTGAATATCCTGTTCAGTTCTGGGCACCGCGGGAAGGATATATTGGCCTTCGAAGGGGTGCAGTGCTGATCCCAGGGCTTAAATTACGATGACAGGTGGCATGAACTTGGGTTTGTATTCCCTTGAGTTTAGAAGTTTGAGGTGATCTGATTTTTTTAAAAAATTTTTATAATTAGTTTATGGGATGTGGGCATCGCTGGCAATCGCCCTTGAGAAGCTGGTGGTGAGCCGCCTTCTTGAACCGCTGCAGTCCGTGTGGTGAAGGTGCTCCCACAGTGCTGTTAGGGAGGGAGTTCCAGGATTTTGACCCAGCGACGATGAAGGAACGGCCGATATACTAAGTCAGGATGGTGTGTGACTTGGAGGGGGTGGTGTTCCCATGCGCCTGCTGCCCTTGGTTCTCAATGGCTCAACAAGATGAGAGCTCTCTACCATTAAGAGTGTCTAGTCCAGAGTGTGGGCCAGTCTTGATGGTTATTTCCATAATGTCGTAAAACCATCATGAATAACACTCACATTCCCACAGTGCAGCCTTTAAAATGAAAACAGAGTGCATATAAGATTCTGAGATGGATTGACAGGGTAGATGCCAAGAGGCTGCTTCCCCCGACTGGAGAGTCTAGAACCAGGGGTCACAGTCTCAGGATAAGGGGTCGGCCATTTAGGACTGATATGAGGAGAAATTCCCTGCCCCACTGGCGCACCGTGGCTGCAGTGTGTACCATCTACAAGATGCACTGCAGCAACTCGCCAAGGCTTCTTCGGCAGCATCTCCCAAACCCACAACCTCTTCCACCTAGAAGGACAAGGGCAGCAGGCGCATGGGAACACCACCACCTCCAAGTTCCCCTCCAAGTCACACACCATCCTGACTTAGTATATTGCCGATCCTTCATCGTCGCTGGGTCAAAATCCTGGAACTCCCCCCCCCCCCCCCCCCCTCTAACAGCACTGTGGGAGCACCTCCACCACACGGACTGCAGCGGTTCAAGAAGGCGGCTCACCACCACCTTCTCAAGGGCAACTAGGGACGGGCAATAAATGCCGGCCTTGCCAGCGACACCCACATCCCATAAACAAACTTTTAAAAATTCACTGCGTGGTAATCAAGCTTATAGCAGTTATCATCACATCTGTCCTATGGAGATTGCGGCTGGCTGTCGAGAACGTGCCAGTTAATGGGATCCGTCCCGCCATCTCCAGTGCCCATTTAATTTATTCCTTTAAGCCGCGTACTAAGCACTAAATCAAAATTACCTCGGTTCTCAATGGTCTGTTTCAGTCGCGCCAATGGGTTTGGCGAATTATAACTGGAATCTGTCACTGGAACAAAAAAAAGTAAAATTGAACATCAAGATTTAAAAAAAAAAAATTGTCAGGAAACACGTTTATTAGAGGGCAACTTTAATTCACCGCTCCACTCCCACTCTGACCTCTCCGTCCTCTAGCACTGTTCCAACGAAGCTCAGCGTAAGCTCGAGGAACAGCACCTCATCTTTCGATTAGGCACTTTACAGTCTTCAGGACTCAACAGAGTTCAACAATTTCAAACATAGCAACATAGACAAATAGGAGCAGGAGTCGGCCATTCGAGCCTGCTCCGCCATTCAATATCATGGCTGATCCTCTATCTCAATAGCATATTCCCGCTCTCTCCCCATACCCCTTGATGCCTTTTGTGTCTAGAAATTGGCCCCTGTATTTCTTTATATTTTTTTTCCTCTTGTTTCCTCACATGACAGCTGTTAATGTTGCCGCCATCATCATTCACCCCTCATCTAGAGCCATCTTTTGTTTCTTAACTTGTCCCATTACCTCTCCTTTTACTTTGCACCATCATACCTTTTATCAGTCAATCTCTCCTGCCTTCCATCCCATCACAGACCTTCCCCTTTGTTCTTTCCTCCCCTCCTCCCGGCCTCTGCTTAAAAATCTCTCTTCTCTAACCTTTTCCAGATCCGACGAATGGTCCGCGACTCAAAACGTCGACTCTGTTTCTCCCTCCTCGATGTTGCCTGACCTGCTGAGTGTTTCCAGCATTTTCTGTTGTTATTTATTAAAGGGCAGGTTGCTTGTTAAAGCCGTGGCTCTGCAGTAGGACTCTCGCCTTGGAAGGGCCGCAGAGTCCGAAGGTCAAGGGTTCGAGCCCCACTCTAGGATTTGAACGCCCGAACTAGGCAGCACTGCCAGTGCCGTTCTGAGGGCGTGCTGCATTGTTGGGGATGCCATCCTTTAAAAGGTGGAAGCTACACCGATGGTTCACTGGCCGCTCTCTTGGGCGATAATGGTCCTGGGATACTTGTCAAAGAGCTGGAAGTTCTCCTGATGTTCTGGGTCAAGACAGCCAAGGCGAGGCCTGAACTTGCTGTGCACAATGTAACTGTTCTTTGCCTTTTAAAAAAAAATTCGCTTATGGGATGTGGGCGTCGCTGGCAAGGCCAGCATTTATTGCCCATCCCTAATTGCCCTCGAGAAGGTGGTGGTGAGCCACCTTCTTGAACCGCTGCAGTCCGTGTGGTGAAGGTGCTCCCACAGTGCTGTTAGGGAGGGAGTTCCAGGATTTTGACCCAGCGACGATGAAGGAACGGCCGATATACTAAGTCAGGATGGTGTGTGACTTGGAGGGGGTGGTGTTCCCATGCGCCTGCTGCCCTTGGTTCTCAATGGCTCAACAAGATGAGAGCTCGCTACCATTAAGAGTGTCTAGTCCAGAGTGTGGGCCAGTCTTGATGGTTATTTCCATAATGTCGTAAAACCATCATGAATAACACTCACATTCCCACAGTGCAGCCTTTAAAATGAAAACAGAGTGCATATAAGATTCTGAGATGGATTGACAGGGTAGATGCCAAGAGGCTGCTTCCCCCGACTGGAGAGTCTAGAACCAGGGGTCACAGTCTCAGGATAAGGGGTCGGCCATTTAGGACTGATATGAGGAGAAATTCCCTGCCCCACTGGCGCACCGTGGCTGCAGTGTGTACCATCTACAAGATGCACTGCAGCAACTCGCCAAGGCTTCTTCGGCAGCATCTCCCAAACCCACAACCTCTTCCACCTAGAAGGACAAGGGCAGCAGGCGCATGGGAACACCACCACCTCCAAGTTCCCCTCCAAGTCACACACCATCCTGACTTAGTATATTGCCGATCCTTCATCGTCGCTGGGTCAAAATCCTGGAACTCCCCCCCCCCCCCCCCCCCCTTAACAGCACTGTGGGAGCACCTCCACCACACGGACTGCAGCGGTTCAAGAAGGCGGCTCACCACCACCTTCTCAAGGGCAACTAGGGACGGGCAATAAATGCCGGCCTTGCCAGCGACACCCACATCCCATAAACAAACTTTTAAAAATTCACTGCGTGGTAATCAAGCTTATAGCAGTTATCATCACATCTGTCCTATGGAGATTGCGGCTGGCTGTCGAGAACGTGCCAGTTAATGGGATCCGTCCCGCCATCTCCAGTGCCCATTTAATTTATTCCTTTAAGCCGCGTACTAAGCACTAAATCAAAATTACCTCGGTTCTCAATGGTCTGTTTCAGTCGCGCCAATGGGTTTGGCGAATTATAACTGGAATCTGTCACTGGAACAAAAAAAAGTAAAATTGAACATCAAGATTTAAAAAAAAAAAATTGTCAGGAAACACGTTTATTAGAGGGCAACTTTAATTCACCGCTCCACTCCCACTCTGACCTCTCCGTCCTCTAGCACTGTTCCAACGAAGCTCAGCGTAAGCTCGAGGAACAGCACCTCATCTTTCGATTAGGCACTTTACAGTCTTCAGGACTCAACAGAGTTCAACAATTTCAAACATAGCAACATAGACAAATAGGAGCAGGAGTCGGCCATTCGAGCCTGCTCCGCCATTCAATATCATGGCTGATCCTCTATCTCAATAGCATATTCCCGCTCTCTCCCCATACCCCTTGATGCCTTTTGTGTCTAGAAATTGGCCCCTGTATTTCTTTATATTTTTTTTCCTCTTGTTTCCTCACATG
Organism: Somniosus microcephalus; assembly: GCF_052327205.1. Classification (NCBI taxonomy): domain Eukaryota; kingdom Metazoa; phylum Chordata; class Chondrichthyes; order Squaliformes; family Somniosidae; genus Somniosus; species Somniosus microcephalus. Next base: position 7,670,218 of record NC_141020.1, read on the forward strand.
ACAGCTGTTAATGTTGCCGCCATCATCATTCACCCCTCATCTAGAGCCATCTTTTGTTTCTTAACTTGTCCCATTACCTCTCCTTTTACTTTGCACCATCATACCTTTTATCAGTCAATCTCTCCTGCCTTCCATCCCATCACAGACCTTCCCCTTTGTTCTTTCCTCCCCTCCTCCCGGCCTCTGCTTAAAAATCTCTCTTCTCTAACCTTTTCCAGATCCGACGAATGGTCCGCGACTCAAAACGTCGACTCTGTTTCTCCCTCCTCGATGTTGCCTGACCTGCTGAGTGTTTCCAGCATTTTCTGTTGTTATTTATTAAAGGGCAGGTTGCTTGTTAAAGCCGTGGCTCTGCAGTAGGACTCTCGCCTTGGAAGGGCCGCAGAGTCCGAAGGTCAAGGGTTCGAGCCCCACTCTAGGATTTGAACGCCCGAACTAGGCAGCACTGCCAGTGCCGTTCTGAGGGCGTGCTGCATTGTTGGGGATGCCATCCTTTAAAAGGTGGAAGCTACACCGATGGTTCACTGGCCGCTCTCTTGGGCGATAATGGTCCTGGGATACTTGTCAAAGAGCTGGAAGTTCTCCTGATGTTCTGGGTCAAGACAGCCAAGGCGAGGCCTGAACTTGCTGTGCACAATGTAACTGTTCTTTGCCTTTTAAAAAAAAATTCGCTTATGGGATGTGGGCGTCGCTGGCAAGGCCAGCATTTATTGCCCATCCCTAATTGCCCTCGAGAAGGTGGTGGTGAGCCACCTTCTTGAACCGCTGCAGTCCGTGTGGTGAAGGTGCTCCCACAGTGCTGTTAGGGAGGGAGTTCCAGGATTTTGACCCAGCGACGATGAAGGAACGGCCGATATACTAAGTCAGGATGGTGTGTGACTTGGAGGGGGTGGTGTTCCCATGCGCCTGCTGCCCTTGGTTCTCAATGGCTCAACAAGATGAGAGCTCGCTACCATTAAGAGTGTCTAGTCCAGAGTGTGGGCCAGTCTTGATGGTTATTTCCATAATGTCGTAAAACCATCATGAATAACACTCACATTCCCACAGTGCAGCCTTTAAAATGAAAACAGAGTGCATATAAGATTCTGAGATGGATTGACAGGGTAGATGCCAAGAGGCTGCTTCCCCCGACTGGAGAGTCTAGAACCAGGGGTCACAGTCTCAGGATAAGGGGTCGGCCATTTAGGACTGATATGAGGAGAAATTCCCTGCCCCACTGGCGCACCGTGGCTGCAGTGTGTACCATCTACAAGATGCACTGCAGCAACTCGCCAAGGCTTCTTCGGCAGCATCTCCCAAACCCACAACCTCTTCCACCTAGAAGGACAAGGGCAGCAGGCGCATGGGAACACCACCACCTCCAAGTTCCCCTCCAAGTCACACACCATCCTGACTTAGTATATTGCCGATCCTTCATCGTCGCTGGGTCAAAATCCTGGAACTCCCCCCCCCCCCCCCCCCTAACAGCACTGTGGGAGCACCTCCACCACACGGACTGCAGCGGTTCAAGAAGGCGGCTCACCACCACCTTCTCAAGGGCAACTAGGGACGGGCAATAAATGCCGGCCTTGCCAGCGACACCCACATCCCATAAACAAACTTTTAAAAATTCACTGCGTGGTAATCAAGCTTATAGCAGTTATCATCACATCTGTCCTATGGAGATTGCGGCTGGCTGTCGAGAACGTGCCAGTTAATGGGATCCGTCCCGCCATCTCCAGTGCCCATTTAATTTATTCCTTTAAGCCGCGTACTAAGCACTAAATCAAAATTACCTTGGTTCTCAATGGTCTGTTTCAGTCGCGCCAATGGGTTTGGCGAATTATAACTGGAATCTGTCACTGGAACAAAAAAAAGTAAAATTGAACATCAAGATTTAAAAAAAAAAAATTGTCAGGAAACACGTTTATTAGAGGGCAACTTTAATTCACCGCTCCACTCCCACTCTGACCTCTCCGTCCTCTAGCACTGTTCCAACGAAGCTCAGCGTAAGCTCGAGGAACAGCACCTCATCTTTCGATTAGGCACTTTACAGTCTTCAGGACTCAACAGAGTTCAACAATTTCAAACATAGCAACATAGACAAATAGGAGCAGGAGTCGGCCATTCGAGCCTGCTCCGCCATTCAATATCATGGCTGATCCTCTATCTCAATAGCATATTCCCGCTCTCTCCCCATACCCCTTGATGCCTTTTGTGTCTAGAAATTGGCCCCTGTATTTCTTTATATTTTGCTGTGAAGGTGGTGAAATACACCTTCACAGCAAAGTGGTGACCCTTCTGGTCTACCAATTTCTACCTTTCTCCCCCCCACCCCCCCCTCATCTCTTTCAATTCACTGCATGGAAATCAAGCTTAGAACTATCATCACATCTGTCCTATGGAGATTGCAGCTGGTAATTGAGGACATGGCAACCGCCCCACCATCACCAGGGCCCATTTCATTTATTCCTGCAAGCCGTGTGTCAAGCGCCATTCAAATGAAAACTTACCTTGATTCCCCATTGTCTGCTTCTGCCGCACTGCCGGGTCTGTCGAAGTAGTAAAACTGGAACCTGTCACGGGGAAACAAATTGAACGGCAGGTTTATCGTGTTGGGTCTGGAACCAGGATTACCAAAAGCGGAGTGAATATTGACGCCACGGTGTCAGCCAATGAGATGGAGGCAGGGGGGCGGGGCTTATGGCATCAACTTACAAAGGCTCATGAACAGAACTACAGCAAATAGAGTCATAGTCATACAGCACAGAAAGAGGCCCTTCGGCCCATCGTGTCCGCGCCGGCCATCAAGCCCCATCTATTCTAATCCCATTTTCCAGCACTTGGTCCGTAGCCTTGTATGCTATGTCGTTTCAAGTGCTCATCTAAATGCTTCTTGAATGTTGTGAGGGTTCCTGCCTCTACCACCCTTTCAGGCAGTGAGTTCCAGATTCCAACCGCCCTCTGGGTGAAAAAGTTTTTCCTCAAATCCCCTCTAAACCTCCTGCCCCTTACCTTGAAACTATGCCCCCTGGTTATTGACCCCTCTACTAAAGGGGAAAAGTTCCTTTCTAGCTACCCTATCTATGCCCCTCATAATTTTGTACACCTCAATCAGGTCCCCCCTCAGCCTTCTCTGCTCTAAGAAAAACAACCCCAGCCTGTCCAGCCTCTCTTCATAGCTGAAGCGCTCCATCCCAGGTAACATCCTGGTGAATCTCCTCTGCACCCTCTCCAATGCAATCACATCCCTCCTATAGTGTGGCGACCAGAACTGCACACAGTATTCCAGCTGTGGCCTAACTAGCGTTTTGTACAGCTCCATCACAACCTCCCTGCTCTTATATTCTATGCCTCGGCTAATGAAGGCAAGTATCCCATATGCCTTTTTAACCACCTTATCTACCTGTCCTGCTGCCTTCAGGGATCTATATACACGCATATGCAGAGTCTCCCAATTCCAGCGGGGTTATTTCTCCAGCAAAGTGCAGTGGGTGGACGATAGTTACACAATACCAATTACGGGCGTAAAAATCGATCCCAGTCAGTCACTTACAGCAGCGCGGTCTCCAAGCGTGATTGACTGTGGGAGGCAGGAATTACCCAATCATCTCTATTCTAGTTGTGGAGTCACTATATGCAGCCTTATTAAAGGGCAGGTCACTTCTTAAAGGATAAATCATTCGTCCCTCTTCTGGAGGTCAGAAAGCCTCCATCGCCACCCACCGCAACTTGGGAAAGTGCACGGGATGGGGACAGCAGCATGTGCAGGTTTGACCGAGATGTCCCCCCCCGAGTTGAATATCCTGTTCAGTTCTGGGCACCGCGGGAAGGATATATTGGCCTTCGAAGGGGTGCAGTGCTGATCCCAGGGCTTAAATTACGATGACAGGTGGCATGAACTTGGGTTTGTATTCCCTTGAGTTTAGAAGTTTGAGGTGATCTGATTTTTTTAAAAATTTTTTATAATTAGTTTATGGGATGTGGGCATCGCTGGCAATCGCCCTTGAGAAGCTGGTGGTGAGCCGCCTTCTTGAACCGCTGCAGTCCGTGTGGTGAAGGTGCTCCCACAGTGCTGTTAGGGAGGGAGTTCCAGGATTTTGACCCAGCGACGATGAAGGAACGGCCGATATACTAAGTCAGGATGGTGTGTGACTTGGAGGGGGTGGTGTTCCCATGCGCCTGCTGCCCTTGGTTCTCAATGGCTCAACAAGATGAGAGCTCGCTACCATTAAGAGTGTCTAGTCCAGAGTGTGGGCCAGTCTTGATGGTTATTTCCATAATGTCGTAAAACCATCATGAATAACACTCACATTCCCACAGTGCAGCCTTTAAAATGAAAACAGAGTGCATATAAGATTCTGAGATGGATTGACAGGGTAGATGCCAAGAGGCTGCTTCCCCCGACTGGAGAGTCTAGAACCAGGGGTCACAGTCTCAGGATAAGGGGTCGGCCATTTAGGACTGATATGAGGAGAAATTCCCTGCCCCACTGGCGCACCGTGGCTGCAGTGTGTACCATCTACAAGATGCACTGCAGCAACTCGCCAAGGCTTCTTCGGCAGCATCTCCCAAACCCACAACCTCTTCCACCTAGAAGGACAAGGGCAGCAGGCGCATGGGAACACCACCACCTCCAAGTTCCCCTCCAAGTCACACACCATCCTGACTTAGTATATTGCCGATCCTTCATCGTCGCTGGGTCAAAATCCTGGAACTCCCCCCCCCCCCCCCCCCCTTAACAGCACTGTGGGAGCACCTCCACCACACGGACTGCAGCGGTTCAAGAAGGCGGCTCACCACCACCTTCTCAAGGGCAACTAGGGACGGGCAATAAATGCCGGCCTTGCCAGCGACACCCACATCCCATAAACAAACTTTTAAAAATTCACTGCGTGGTAATCAAGCTTATAGCAGTTATCATCACATCTGTCCTATGGAGATTGCGGCTGGCTGTCGAGAACGTGCCAGTTAATGGGATCCGTCCCGCCATCTCCAGTGCCCATTTAATTTATTCCTTTAAGCCGCGTACTAAGCACTAAATCAAAATTACCTCGGTTCTCAATGGTCTGTTTCAGTCGCGCCAATGGGTTTGGCGAATTATAACTGGAATCTGTCACTGGAACAAAAAAAAGTAAAATTGAACATCAAGATTTAAAAAAAAAAAATTGTCAGGAAACACGTTTATTAGAGGGCAACTTTAATTCACCGCTCCACTCCCACTCTGACCTCTCCGTCCTCTAGCACTGTTCCAACGAAGCTCAGCGTAAGCTCGAGGAACAGCACCTCATCTTTCGATTAGGCACTTTACAGTCTTCAGGACTCAACAGAGTTCAACAATTTCAAACATAGCAACATAGACAAATAGGAGCAGGAGTCGGCCATTCGAGCCTGCTCCGCCATTCAATATCATGGCTGATCCTCTATCTCAATAGCATATTCCCGCTCTCTCCCCATACCCCTTGATGCCTTTTGTGTCTAGAAATTGGCCCCTGTATTTCTTTATATTTTTTTTCCTCTTGTTTCCTCACATGACAGCTGTTAATGTTGCCGCCATCATCATTCACCCCTCATCTAGAGCCATCTTTTGTTTCTTAACTTGTCCCATTACCTCTCCTTTTACTTTGCACCATCATACCTTTTATCAGTCAATCTCTCCTGCCTTCCATCCCATCACAGACCTTCCCCTTTGTTCTTTCCTCCCCTCCTCCCGGCCTCTGCTTAAAAATCTCTCTTCTCTAACCTTTTCCAGATCCGACGAATGGTCCGCGACTCAAAACGTCGACTCTGTTTCTCCCTCCTCGATGTTGCCTGACCTGCTGAGTGTTTCCAGCATTTTCTGTTGTTATTTATTAAAGGGCAGGTTGCTTGTTAAAGCCGTGGCTCTGCAGTAGGACTCTCGCCTTGGAAGGGCCGCAGAGTCCGAAGGTCAAGGGTTCGAGCCCCACTCTAGGATTTGAACGCCCGAACTAGGCAGCACTGCCAGTGCCGTTCTGAGGGCGTGCTGCATTGTTGGGGATGCCATCCTTTAAAAGGTGGAAGCTACACCGATGGTTCACTGGCCGCTCTCTTGGGCGATAATGGTCCTGGGATACTTGTCAAAGAGCTGGAAGTTCTCCTGATGTTCTGGGTCAAGACAGCCAAGGCGAGGCCTGAACTTGCTGTGCACAATGTAACTGTTCTTTGCCTTTTAAAAAAAAATTCGCTTATGGGATGTGGGCGTCGCTGGCAAGGCCAGCATTTATTGCCCATCCCTAATTGCCCTCGAGAAGGTGGTGGTGAGCCACCTTCTTGAACCGCTGCAGTCCGTGTGGTGAAGGTGCTCCCACAGTGCTGTTAGGGAGGGAGTTCCAGGATTTTGACCCAGCGACGATGAAGGAACGGCCGATATATTTCCAAGTCAGGATGGTGTGTGACTTGGAGGGGAACTTGGAGGTGGTGGTGTTCCCATGCACCTGCTGCCCTTGTCTTTCTAAGTGGAAGAGGTCGCGGGTTTGGGAGGTGCTGCCAAAGAAGCCTTGGCGAGTTGCTGCAGTGCATTTTGTAGATGGTACACACTGCAGCCACGGTGCGCCGGTGGTGGAGGGAGTGAATGTTTAAGGTGGTGGATGGGGTGCCAATCAAGCGGGTTGCTTTGTCCTGGATGGTGTCGAGCTTCTCGAGTGTTGTTGGAGCTGCACTCATCCAGGCAAGTGGAGAGTATTCCATCACACTCCTTACCTGTGCCTTGTAGATGGTGGAAAGGCTTTGGGGAGTCAGGAGGTGAGACACTCACCGCAGAATACCCAGCCTCTGACCTGCTCTTGTTGCCACAGTATTTATGTGGCTGGTCTAGTTAAGTTTCTGGTCAATGGTGACCCCCAGGATGTTGATGGTGGGGGATTTGGCAATGGTAATGCCGTTGAATGTCAAGGGGAGGTGGTCAGACTCTCGCTTGTTGGAGATAGTCATTGCCTGGCACTTCTGTGGTCTGAATGTTACCTGCCACTTATCAGCCCAAGCCTGAACGTCGTCCAGGTCTTGTTGCATGCGGGCATAGACACACTACAAGTTGCAGAAGTTATTGCGCGTGAAGTGCTTTGACATGATAAAGAGGTATTAAAAAACAAGTCACTTTTTAATCCTTGTTTCTAAAAGTTCCCATCGAGCACAAGACCAGGGTGCGGAGTGACCAAGTTTGCAAAGTTGTTTTTTTGGTCAAGATATCAAACTTCCCCATCTGCCCTGGCATTTTTTAATCACCAACACAGATATTCTGGTGGGTTAGATTTCTAAAACTTAAAAGCTCCCAAGGAAATTACAGGATTAAATTACGGATTAAAATCTTAGTCCTGCTTCATACAGCTTCACCCCCACCCTATCTCTGCGACCTTCCCCAGCCCCAAGTGCCAATGTGCCACTCCACTTCTCGCACAGCTTCCATGTCCCCACCACCCATTCCCCTTTCGGCAGCCGACCCTTCAACCTTCTCGGGTGACACCCTGGAATTCCCTCCCTCCGTCTTTCTACCTCTCTTTTCCCCCTCCGCCACCTTCAAAATTCTCCTCAAACCCGGTTTCTTGGGCGTCGCCCTCCTCTGTGCCTCAGAGACATGGACCATGTACAGCAGGCACCTCGAAGCACTGGAGAGGTACCACCAACGCTGCCTCCGCAAGATCCTGCAAATCCATTGGCAGGATAGGCGCACCAACGTCAGTGTTCTCGCTTAGGCCAACATCCCCAGTCTCGAAGCTCTGACCACGCTCGATCAGCTCCGATGGACGGGTCACATCGTCCGCATGCCCGATACGAGACTCCCAAAACAAGCGCTCTACTCGGAGCTCCGGCACGGCAAGAGAGCCCCAGGTGGGCAGAGGAAACGTTTCAAGGACACCCTCAAAGCCTTCTTGAAAAAGTGCAACATCCCCACCGACACCTGGGAATCCCTGGCCCAAGACCGCACAAAGTGCAGGAGAAGCATCCGGGAAGGCGCCGAACACCTCGAGTCTCTTCGCCGGGAGCAAGCGGAAGCCAAGCGCAAGGAGCGCACGTCGACCCAAGCACCCCACCCACCCGCCCCCTTCAACCACCGTCTGCCCCACCTGTGACAGAGACGGTCGGTCCCACATTGGACTCAGTCACCTGGGAACTCATTGTTAGTGTGGAAGCAAGTCATCCTCGGTTCCGAGGGACTGCCTAAGAAGAAACGAACGGTATATATACGTATCAACGATGCCACCGATCATATCGTTGACTGTTTCAACTGGAGACCCCAAGTGGACGTACGCGATTAAATCTCACCGCGCGTCAAACACAGGACTCACCCATGAAAGTGTTGATTGGTGGGAACTTAAAGCTCCTCTTCCACTTGCTACGAATTCCATAAGCATCTGTCACAAAAACATGGAAACGGTCAGTAATCAGTGGAGGGTAATCGCACAGAACCCGTTCACCCGCCAATCCCACACCGTGCGGTACCACAACCTCACCCCTCAACAAGGCAGTCCCCGGCAATCACACCATCTCCTTCAGGTCAAAAGCCTTCTGCTGGACGAGCAGCGAGTTGTGGTGATCTGGAACGCGCGGCCTGAAAGGGCGGTGGGAGCAGATTCAACGGTAACTTTCAAAAGGGGAATTGGATAAATACTTAAAATGGAAATATTTGCAGGGCTATGGGGGAAGAGCAGGGGGGGGGGTGGGGAGAGGAAAGTGGGACTAATAGGATAGCTCTGCCAAAGAGCCGGCACAGGCACGAGGGGCCGAATGGCCTCCTTCTGTGCTGCATCATTCTCCGATGCTTCTCTCTTCTTCTGAAGGGCGCTGACCCACTCTGGGGTGTGATGGTCGCTGGGCACTCCTCTGGTATCTCGCCCAATAATGGCCATCCTTGGACAAGTCAAGACAAGTAATTGTCGGCAGAACTTTTGGCCATGTGCTGTCCTCACTGATCAGAGAGCCAGTACAGGCATGATGGACCAAATGGCCTCCATTCACGCTGCAAGATTCCAGCAGACAGTGTGGTTAGGGTCTGCCCACTCTGCCCCACCCCAACAGCAGGAGCCAGAGTACGAGCCTCACTCGAGGTTCATGCTAGAGTCTCCCAGTGCTCTAGCTCAAGTTTGCAAACGACACAAAGCTGGGTGGGCGTGTGTGCTGTGAGGAGGATGCCGAGAAACTCCAGGATGATTTGGACAGGTTGGGCGATTGGGCAGAAGCAGTATAACGTGGATAAATGTGAGGTTATCCACTTTGGTGGCAAAAACAGGAAGGCAGATTATTATCTGGACGGCAATAGATTGGGAGAAGGGGAAGTGCAACGAGACCTGGGTGTCCTTGTGCACCAGTCGCTGAAGGTAAGCATGCAGGTGCAGCAGGCGGTTAAGAAGGCAAATGGTATGTTGGCCTTCGTAGCGAGAGGATTTGAGTACAGGAGCAAGGATGTCTTGCTGCAGTTGTACAGGGCCTTGGTGAGACCACACCTTGAGTATTGTGTGCAGTTTTGGTCGCCTTATCTGAGGAACGATGTTCTTGCCATGGAGGAAGTGCAGCGAAGATTCACCAGGCTGATACCTGGGATGGCAGGAATGACGTATGAGGAGAGATTGGGTCGATTGGGCTTATACTCGCGGGAGTTTAGAAGAATGAGAGGGGATCCCATTGAAACATAAAATTCTAACAGAACTAGACAGACTAGATGCAGGAAGGATGTTCCCGATGGTCGGGGAGTCCAGAACTAGGGGTCACAGTCTAAGGATAAGGGGTAAGCCATTTAGGACTGAAATGAGGAGGAATTTCTTCACCCAGAGAGTGGTGAACCTGTGGAATTCTCTACCAGAAGGCAGTTGAGGCCAATTTATTAAATATAATCAAGAAGGAGTTAGATATATTTCTTAAGGCTAAAGGGATCAAGGGATATGGGGAGAAAGCAGGGACAGGGCACTGAATTTGGATGATCAGCCATGATCTCATTGAATGGCGGAACAGGCTCCAGGGGCCGAATGGCCTACCCCTGCTCCTATCTTCTGTGTTTCTAGCTCCAGGCTACCAGGAATACTTTAACATGATGTTGCATACTCTGCTGAGCGAGTGGCCCATTGACACCAAGATTAACGGACAGATTGAAGGGGACAAAAATAATTAAGCAGGGGGTGGGGGCGGGGATTTTTGGGCGTCGCTGGCAAGGCTGGCATTTATTGCCCATCCAGAGTTGCCCCTCGAGAAGGTGGTGGTGAGCCGCCTTCTTGAACCGCTGCAGTCCGTGTGGCTAGGTAGGAAATTCCAGGATATTGACCCAGCGATAATGGTGCGTTTTAAAAGGAATCATATTTATGTGAATTTTTTTTTTTTTTTTTTTGCATTTGCTCTTGGGATGTGGGCAAGACAGACAGACATTCCCGAGTCTTCACGACAATCCACCCAATTTTCATGGGTAATTTCTCTTGATGCTAGCCCACAGATTACCAGATTAATTGAATTCAACGTCGCAACTTGTCCTGGTGGGAATCGAACTCCAGAACCTTTGGGGTTGCTAGTCCAATAGCCACATCGCTACAGTACTGATCAAGGCAACACTTCCCATTTCAGTAAGCCAGCATGAGCATAAAGCGCTCCCAGGACAGGTAAAGCAGTGTCAGCCCTGGCTCAGTGGGTAGCACACTCGCCTCTGAGTCAGAAGGTTGTGGGTTCAAGTCCCACTCCAGAGACTCGAGCACAAAAATCTAGGCTGACGCTCCCAGTGCAGTACTGAGGGAGTGCTGCACTGTCGGAGGTGCCGTCTTTCAGATGAGATGTTAAACCGAGGCCCCTCAGGTGGACATAAAAGATCCCACGGCACAATTTCGAAGAGCAGGGCAGTTCTCCCCGGTGTCCTGGGGCCAATATTTATCCCTCAACCAACATCACTAAAACAGATGATCTGGTCATGATCACATTGCTGTTTGTGGGAGCTTGCTGTGCGCAAATTGGCTGCCGCGTTTCCTACATTACAACAGCGACTACACTTCAAAAAGTGCTTCATTGGCTGTAAAGCTCTTTGATACGTCCGGTGGTCGTGAAAGGCGCTGTATAAATGCAAGTCTTTCTTTAGCCGTTTCAATGTCGCATGAAGCTTCCCCCTAGACAGCCCCAGCCCCTCAAGTGAGACTGCTCGCTCCCGCCCCACTTCCCAAACAAGCCATCCTGTGGACTCTCGGAATGGAGGGTGCCAATTTTTAGTTCTCAGTTCGGGGTAGGTTAGCGCAGCCGGCCCCCATGCCCAGTTAACCGAGTAGCACCCTTAAACAGACCAGCTTTCATGCAGTCAGACCAGGCTGGAATTCCATAAGACTGTAACAGCACAGAAACAGGCCATTCGGCCCGACTGGTCTGTGCCGGTAAGAACAGAAAACGCTGGAAAAATTCAGCAGGCCAGGCAGCATCCGCGGAGAGAGAAACAAACATTTCAGGTCGAAGACCTTTCGTCAGAACTGGAAAAAAAAAAAAAAACAGGAAATGGAACAGATTTTAAAGCAAGTGGGGGCTGGGAAAAGGGGGAGGGGATGAAAGAACAAAAGGGAAGGTCAGCGACCGGATAGAAAGCAGGAGCGATTAAGAGACATCGAGAGATATTCTGACATTAAGAGAACTGGTCCGTGCCGGTCTTTATGCTCCACACGAGCCTCCTCCCACCCCCTTGTCATCTCACCCCATCAGCATATCCTCATGTGCTTATCTAGCTTCCCCTTAAATGCATCTCTGCTGTTCACCTCAACCACTCCCTGTGGTAGCGAGTGCCACATTCTCACCACTCTCTGGGTAAAGAATTGCTCCTGAATTTCTTAGTGACTATGACCTCTAGTTCTGGTCTCCCCCACAAGTGGAAATATCTTCTCTATGTCTACCTTATCAAAACCCCTTCATAATTTGAAAGACCTCCATCAGGTCACCCCTCAGCTTTTTTAAAACCTGTTCAGTGTTTCTCGATAGTTGTAGCGTCGCAGTTCTAGCGACATTCTTGTAAAACTTTTTTTTTTTTTTTTTTGCACTTTCTCCAGTGCTTCTGTACCATTTTCATAATATGGAGACCACAACTGTGCACAGAACTCCAAGCGTGGTCTAACCAAGGTTCTGTATGAGTTGAACATAACTTCTCTGCTTTTGAATTCTATTCTGATAGAAATGAGCCCCAGTGCTTTGTTTTTGCACTTTTTATGGCCTTGTTCACCTGCGTCGCTCCTGTTTGATTTGTGTTCTCACTCAGGCCAACATCCCCAGCATCGAAGCTTTGACCACGCTCGATCAGCTCCGATGCATGGGCCACATCGTCCGCATGCCCGATACGAGACTCCCAAAGCAAGCGCTCTACTCGGAGCTCCGACATAGCAAGAGAGCCCCAGGTGGGCAGAGGAAACGCTTCAAGGACCACTCTCAAAGCCTCCTTGAAAAAGTGCAACATCACCACCGACACCTGGGAATCCCTGGCCCAAGACCGCACAAAAGTGGAGGAGAAGCATCCGGGGGAAGGCGCCGAACACCGAGTCTCTTCGCCGGGAGCAAGCGGGAAGCCAAGCGCAAACAGCGGAAGGAGCGCACGTCAACACAAGCACCCCCACCCACCCGCCCCTTCAACCACCGTCTGCCCCACCTGTGACAGAGACTGTAGGTCCCGCATTGGACTCATCAGTCACCTGAGAACTCATTTTTAATGTGGAACTTTGTCTCTAAGCCACGGCCGCACAGCTCTCCGCCGGCCCTGGGACCAGCTTTTTCAACGTCAACTTCCAACTGTGAATGGGCCACGCAAGCCATTGCGCGCGGCCCCTTTAAGGGTCTGCGTAACCCGTTCAAAATAGCGCGGATGCGCGGTTTTTCCTATTTAAAAGCCGGTTAGCCGGCGCTGCGGAGCGTATCTCTAGTGAAAGTCATTTGCCGTTTACGTGGCTGCTCTGCGAGGCGGGGTGATCCACCTCGATGTCTTACCGTTTAGTTTGGGGAGGTAGCGAAACACGAAGGAGTCGCTGTATTCCTTGTCGGAGGGACGATAGAGTCGGAGCTCCACCGCAACTGGTTGCTGGATGTCGATGTCACAGTACGGTGGGCTTTTGAACACGATGGCTATCTGCCGTGTGAACGTCCGTTTGGGAAAAGACCCCCTTCGCTTCCCAGTTGCCTTCCGAGAAGATGACGACAATATCCTCTGCGGAGGAAGAAAAGTTTTAAGAACATAAGAAATAAGAACAGGAGTCGGCCATTCGGCCCCTCGAGCTTGCTCCTCCATTCAATAAGATCATGGCTGATCTTCGACCTCAACACCACTTTCCCGCCCAATCCCCATATCCCTTGATTCCCCGAGAGTCCAAAAATCTATCGATCTCAGCCTTGAATATACTCAATGACTGAGCCTCCACAGCCCTCTGGGGTAGAGAATTCCAAAGATTCACCGCCCTCCGAGTGAAGAAATTTCTCCAACTCAGGTCCTAAATGGCCGACCCCTTATCCTGAGACTGTGACCCTAGTTCTAGACACTCCAGCCAGGGGGAAACAACCTCTCAGCATCTACCCTGTCAATCCCCCTCAGAATCTTAATTTTAATAAGCGATTCAGCCTTCTCTCCCCTTCATTGTCCACATTCACTCTCTTCCCCCTCCCCAACATTAAAGAGTAAAGTACTTCCCTGGCATCTGTTGAAAGGATTCGATAAGGTAGAGAGAGAGAGAGAAAAACTATTTCCCCTGGTGACAGGTGTCCAAAATAAAGGGGCATAACCTTAATAATGGAGCAAGAGGAACTCTGTGCTAGATGGTACCACGATGTTATTGGCCCTGGAGGGGGCACAGTGCAGATTCACCAGAATGACACCGGGGCTAGAAAGGTTAACTTATGTGGACAGGTTGCACAGACTAGGCTCGTAGCCCCTGGAGTATAGAAGAGTAAGGGGTGTTCTAGTTGAGGTGTATATGATTAAAGGAGTTGATGGGGGAGATAGAGAGAAACTATTTCCTCTGGTGGGGGGGGGGGGGGGGGGGAGTCCAGAACAAGGGGGGCAGAACCTTAAAATCAGAGCCAGGCCGTTCAGGGGTGATGTCAGGAAGCACTTCTTCACACAAAGGGTGGTGGAAATCTGGAACTCGCTCCCCCCAAAAAGCTGCTGAGTCTGGGGGTCAATTGAAAAGGTCAAAACTGACTATGATAGATTTTTGTTAGGCAATGATGTTAAGGGTTACGGAACCGGGTAGGTGGAGTTAAGACACAGATCAGCCATGATCTCACTGAATGGCGGTACAGGCTCATAGAAACATAGGAGCAGGAGTCGGCCATTTGGCCCTTCGAGCCTGCTCCGCCATTCAATAGGATCATGGCTGATCCTCTATCTCAATACCATATTCCCGCTCTCTCCCCATACCCCTCGATGCCTTTTGTGTCTAGAAATCTATCTATCTCCTTCTTAAATATATTCAGTGACTTGGCCTCCACAGCCTTCTGTGGTAGAGAATTCCACAGGTTCACCACCCTCTGAGTGAAGAAATTTCTCCTCATCTCAGTCCTAAATGTCCTACCCCGTATCCTGAGACTGTGACCCTCGTTCTAGACCCCCCCCCAGCCAGGGGAAACATCCTCCCTACATCCAGTCTGTCTAGCCCTGTCAGAATTTCAATGAGATCCCCTCTCATTCTTCTAAACTCTAGTGAATACAGGCCTAGTCGACCCAATCTCTCCTCATAAGACAGTCCTGCCATCCCAGGAATCAGTCTGGTGAACCTTCGCTGCAACTCCCTCTATGGCAAGTATATATTTTCTTAGGTAAGGAGACCAAAACTGCACACAGTACTCCAGGTGTGGTCTCACCAAGGCCCTGTATAACTGTAGTAAGACATCCTTGCTCCTGTACTCAAATCCTCTTGCAATGAAGGCCAACATACCATTTGCCTTCTTAACTGCTTGCTGCACCTGCGTGTTTGCTTTCAGTGACTGGTGTACAAGGACACCCAGGTCCCTCTGTACATCAACTCGAGGGGCTGAAGGGCCTCCTCCTGCTCCTCTATTTAGAATACATTTATAAACAGTACGTCAGTGCAAGCAGATGTTAGACTGCTACAGATGCAAGGCGACAAAGCCAGTTATAAGAATGCGCACTGCTCCAGAACTGCGGCTTGAAAATTACAAGCACTTAAAACACCACCACCGGACTGCAGCGGTTCAAGGCGGTGGCTCGCCACCACCTTCTCAAGGGCAATTAGAGGATGGGCAATAAATGCCGGCCTTGCCAGCAACACCCACATCCCGTGAACGAATAATAAATATTCCCAGAACCACAGGTGCTGACTGTAACTGCTGCTGCTGTCCCGCGCCACAAAGAGTAAATATAACACAAGGATATCGAAAAAGGCAAATACCTTTCTGCACCTTGTCACACAGCAGAAACAACTCCTCCCCTCCCGTGCACACGCCACAGTCTTTGTTCAGGCGACAGATCCTCAGCTCGGAAGTATTCGTGGCTTCTGTAAATTGAAAGGGCGAGCCGTGAGTGCAGTGTCGTGTCGGAAGTGCCAACTTTTTCCCCAATTCCGGCCTCTTGCGCGTCTCCCGTTTTTAAAACTCGCCCCGCCATTGGCGGCCGCGCCTTCAGCTGCCCCGAGCTCTGGAATTCCCGTCCTAAACCTCTCCGCCGCTCCCCGTACTCCCGCGGCACTCCTTTGAACTTTTCCCCCACAATGAATACTCCAAAAATGAAATTCAGCATCGAAAGCCAGGCTGGTACAGGGGATGGTGGGGGGAAGGGAGAGAGAAAGTGGGACAGAATGGACATTTGGAGGGGGAGGGGTGGTGGTGGGATTGAGACAGAGATAGACGGGTGGGGGCAGGGCAGTGATTGGGACAGACACAGATAGATGGGGGGGCTACTGGGACAGAGATAAACACAGGGAGAACTGGGGGAGAGAGAGAGAGAGAGAGAGAGACGGGTGGATCGGGAGAGAGAAACATAGAAACTAGGAGCAGGAGTAGGCCATTCGGCCCTTCGAGCCTGCTCCGCCATTCAACGTGATCATGGCTGATCATCCAAATTTCCCACCCGATCCCCGTAACCCCTGCACCAACACATATCCCACCCTATCCCCACGTATTTAATCCCCCTAACACTAAGGGTCAATTTATCATAGCCAATCAACCTAACCCGCACATCTTTGGACTGTGGGAGGAAACCGGAGCACCCGGAGAAAACCCACGCAAACACGGGGAGAATGTGCAAACTCCACACAGACAGTCACCTGAGGCCGGATTCGAACCCGGGTCCCTGGCGCTGTGAGGCAACAGTGCTAACCACTATGTCACCGAGAGACGGGGGGATTGGGAGAGAGAGAGAGAGAGAGAGAGAGACGGGGGGGATTGGGAGAGAGAGAGAGAGAGAGAGAGAGAGACACGGGGGATTGGGAGAGAGAGAGAGACGGGGGGGATTGGGAGAGAGAGAGAGAGAGAGAGACACGGGGGATTGGGAGAGAGAGAGAGAGAGAGAGAGTGACGGAGACGGGGGGATTGGGAGAGAGAGAGAGACGGGGGGATTGGGACAGAGAGAGAGAGAGAGAGAGAGAGAGTGACAATCGAACAGGTAAAAATACAGGCGAGTTCCATGACGTTCGACGTACTTTTGTCATATATGGGCTCCGACAGGGTGGGGCCCAGGGCCATCTGTGTGTCTTGGATAAAAGCCTGGAAGCAGAGTCGAACCACGTTCATATCAACGTCGTCCGGGCATCTTGTAGAGTCGCCGACTGTAAGGGAAACGGAAACCGTCAGCGCTAACCAAGAATTCCCGCAGCTCAACAACGAGCCGCACCCACCTCAGCCGCCGCACACACCGATTTGATCGGCAGTCCTGGCCCTCGGCCGCAGCACGCGGGTGTGAGCGAGTCAGCGCTGCCTCCCACAGCGGAGCGGAGAGCCTCCAGGTGGTGTTCCAGCAACGCCACCAATTTAAAATTCCCATCCTGGTTTCCAAATCGCTCCATGGCCCTCGCCCCCTCTCCCTATCTCTGTAACCACCAGCCCCACAACCCTCCGAGATCTCGGCGCTCCTCCAATTTTGGTCTCTTGCGCGTCCCCGATTTCCATCTCTCCACCATTGGTGGCCGTGCCTTCAGCTGCCTGGGTCCCAAGCTCTGGAATTCCCTCCCTAAACCTTGCTACTTCTCTACCTCGTTCCTCCTTTAAGATGGATGAGACATTAAACCGAGGCCCCGTCTGCTCTCTCAGGAGGACGTAAAAGATCCCACGGCCCTATTTGAAGAAGAGCAGGGGGGAGTTCTCCCGGGTGTCCTGGGGCCAATGTTTATCCTTCAATCAACATCACTAAAAACAGATGATCTGGTCATCATCACATTGCTGTTTATGGAGCTTGCTGTGCGCAAATTGGCTGCTGCGTTTCCCACATTACAACAGTGACCACACTTCAAAAAAGTAATTCATTGGCTGTAAAGCGCTTTGAGACGTCTGGTGGTCGTGAAAGGCGCTATATAAATGCAAGTCAGTCTTTCTTAAAACCTACCTCCAGTCGGCCCAATATCTCATGAGGCTCGGTGTCAAATTCTGCTCGATAATCGCTCCTGTGGAGTGCCTTGGGACAGTGAAGGCGCTATATAAATGCAGGCGGGTGTTTTTGCCGCACTCTCTGGTGCTGTAGCAGCGCTGGATACAGGAACGTAACCAGCTGCCACTGATGCTGCCACGCAGAACTCTCTCCCCCCCCCCCCCCCCCCCCACCCCGCCAACTCCCTCGCCCAGCGGACCCACCCGGGTCTCGCAGGCCAGGTTCCCCCCAAACTCACAAACCTACCCACCTCCAAGGCAACCTGGTACAGGCCACGCAGCACCGCAGGGCAAATTACTACCCAGCACCCAATGATTCACCTTCTCAGGAACCCAGGGCGAGTAGACAGTCAGCAAATCTATTTTTGTTCGTTTTGTTTTTAAAAAAAAAAAAAATAAAACTCAAAAATCGGGCCGAGTCAGCAAGGACAAAGCAGAAGTGGTCGCGAGGCTTGGTAGAGCATTTGAATTCTCAGGAGCAGGGTTGGTGGGGGGGGGGGGGGATTTCCCTCCCTGTGTACTTCTGAGATGCAACTTCTGATACGAGAGTGGTGGAGAGTGTTTGCTGGTCTTCTGACTCATTTGGGGCCACCGATAGCTGAACAGTCAGGGCAGACGTGTGGACATGTTCGTTGGCGAGCTTTCTGGTTTTGAGACAGCACTCGTGGCCTTGAACGCTGAATGGACCATGTCTGATGCACCAAGGGTTTCATTTTGACTTTACTCCGTCCTCTTCCCCCGCCTTGCTGCTGACTCTGCAGACACTGGGGGCACCCTACCTACTTCGCACACCTAGCCACTGCTCATGCGAGAGACGGGCAGTATCAGCAGGCTATTTCTCCCCCCCTCTCCGCACACGGGGCATCGCAGGCAACCCCAATCGCGCTCCCGCGGGATCTTTTACATCCGCCCGAGCGGTCAGACGGGGGCCTCGGTTCAACGTCTCATCCGAAAGACGGCACCTCCGACGGCGCGGTGCTCCCTCAGCACTGCACCGGGAGCGTCGGCCTGGATTTCGGCTGCTCGAGTCTCTGGAGTGGGGACTTGAACCCACGACCTCCTGACTCGGAGGCGCGAGAGAGAGAGAGAGAGAGTGCCGCCCACCGAGCCACGGTGGTCGTCCCCTCCCGAACACAGGGCCACCAAGGCAGACCGTGGGGGCCCCCAATTCACCCAGCGATCAACGCTTGGAACTGACTTCAGGATAAAGTGTTGGAGGTGGAAACCCTGGAATCGATTAGATGCAGGGGATTGAAGAGCCTTCCTCCTCAGCAAGTACAACGTGCACCGAGATCAGCACCAACTAATGGCAGCTTGTCTTTATATAGCGCCGATTATTATCTGAACGGCAACAGATTGGGAGAAGGGGAAGTGCAACGAGACCTGGGTGTCCTTGTGCACCAGTCGCTGAAGGTAAGCATGCAAGTGCAGCAGGCGGTTAAGAAGGCAAATGGTATGTTGGCCTTCGTAACGAGAGGGTTTGAGTACAGGAGCAAGGATGTCTTGCTGCAGTTGTACAGGGCCTTGGTGAGACCACATCTTGAGTATTGTGCGCAGTTTTGGTCGCCTTATCTGAGGAACGATGTTCTTGCCATGGAGGGAGTGCAGCGAAGATTCACCAGGCTGATACCTGGGATGGCAGGAATGACGTACGAGGAGAGATTGGGTCGATTGGGCTTATACTCGCTGGAGATTAGAAGAATGAGAGGGGATCTCATTGAAACTTATAAAATTCTGACAGGACTAGACAGACTAGATGCAGGAAGGATGTTCCCGATGGTCGGGGAGTCCAGAACTGGGGGTCACAGTCTAAGGATAAGGGGTAAGCCATTTAGGGCAGAAATGAGGAGGAATTTCTTCACTCAGTGGTGAACCTGTGGAATTCTCTACCACAGAAGGCAGTGGAGGCCATTTCATTAAATATATTCAAGAAGGAGTTGGATATATTTCTTAAGGCTAAAAGGATCAAGGGGTATTGGGAGAAAGCAGGGACAGGGTACTGAATTTGGATGATCAGCCATGATCGGCGGAGCAGGCTCGAGGGGCCAAACGGCCTACTCCTGCTCCTATCTTCTATGGTCCTGTGTTTCTATGCCTTTAAAGTAGGAAAACATCCCCAAGGCGCTTCACAGGAGCGTAAGGAGATATTCGGACAGGTGACCAAACGCTAGGTCAAAGGTCGGTTTAAGGGGCCTCTTAAAGGAGAAAGGCGGAGAGGTTTAGGGAGGGAATCCCAGAGCTTAGGTGCCCAGGCGGCTGAAGGCACGGCCGCCAGTGACGGAGCGATTAAAATCGGGGGTCGCTCAAGAGGCCAGAATTGGAGGAGGGCTGAAGTGCAGAGCTCACTGTCTATATTGCTCAGTACCACGCAGATTGGCACACTTGGCCTCCGACCCACCGAGGGGCAGAGAGAGAGAGACAGACACACACACACACGACGGCAGGGAAGCGCGAATCCTTGCGCTCTGCCACCCAGTCGTTCCAGCAGGAAAACGGCTGCGGTTTTTTCTGAGAGTCATTGTTTTAGTGTTGTGGGGAATTTCTCTCTCGACAGGCCATGAGCGGACGGCAGCAGCCGTTTTCTTTTTGCAATTTGCTGCAGAGAAGTTTCCTGTTTGTGCTGGGGCTCTGTGCTGCCGTTTGGTTCCTGGGGTTTTGGCGTGGAGCCACAGCCTATGGGAGAGCCAGTGCGGTTTCATAGCCGTTAAATTTAACTCTCTATCTTTGTCACGTAGCAACAGTAACCGTTGGAAACCGATAGCAAGTTAAACCACCTGGCTGCAAGTCGCAAGAGCATTTGCATGCGTGCCAAATTTAAGTGTAATTCAACTGTACACAGGGACCCTGGTAAGGGCTGGAAAAACCCAGGGAGTCTGGTTGCTGAGCATTGTTTGTTTGATACACAGATACACACACCATTCTCGCGCCGAAATGCCGAATTCTTGATCAGCCCCCCCCCCCCCCATCCACCACCTTAAACATTCACTCCCTCCATGTGTGCTATTGTTTCCTCTTAAGCTGTGTGCATGCACAGCCATCAGGAAGGGACCGCGCGGGCCGCTCACAAGCTGCTTCTCCGAAGATGCCGAGCGTGCATTAAAAAAAAGAACTTAAAAGGGAACGTCGGTGTGTACCATCTCCAAGATGCGACTCGCCAAGGCTTCTTCGGCAGCACCTCCCAAACCCACGACCTCCACTGCCTAGAAGGACAAGGGGCAGCAGGCACGTGGGAACACCACCACCTCCAGGTTCCCACATGCCAGCCCGACTTGGAAATATAATCGGCCGTCCCCTTCATCGTCGCTGGGTCAAAATCCAGGAACTCCCTCCCTAATGGCGCTGCGGGAGCACCTTCACCACACGGGACTGCAGCAGCTCAAGGTGGCGGCTCACCACCACCTTCTCGAGGGGCAAGTGGGCGATAAAGGAGTGAGGGGTGGACGGGGAAGGGGGTGGGGGGGTGGCGAAGAAATTCACCCAAGGTTTCTGCTCCCGATCACTATCCAGTGTAGAGGTCGGCAACCCTCCAGGATTGCCCTACTGCAAGCAACCCCGGGGTGAAAAATCAGAATGTTTCCTTTCCCCATTTTCTTTGAACAGTTTTATTTATTAGTTATACAAATATTGGGGAGGGGGTGGGGGGTGATGGCTGTTTGACCAGAAGATCGTGTGATGACATCGCCAGGAATACACCCAGAGTTGGTACCTTGAGTCCAGTGACTCCTTGTTGTGCGCAGGTCAACAGGGAGCACAGGACAGAAGGTTGCGATGCCCTCCATGGGCAAATATCCAGCCCACATTAATAGTCTTGGCTCACCCAAGGATGGCCATTATTGGACGAGATACCAGAGAGTGTCTGGTGCCCATGAAACAATACCCCAGAGTCGGGGCCCTTCAGAAGAATCGCAGAATGACACAGCACAGAAGGAGGTCAAAATTGTTATTTCTAACTAAGAAAGAAAGACTTGCATTTCTATAGCGCCTTTCACGACCACCGGACGTCCCAAAGCGCTTTACAGCCAATGAAGTACTTTTTGAAGTGTAGTCGCTGTTGTAATGTGGGAAACGCAGCAGCCAATTTGCGCACAGCAAGCTCCCACAAACAGCAACGTAATAATGACCAAATCATCTGTTTTTGTTATGTCGGTTGAGGGATAACTATTGGCCCCAGGACACCGGGGAGAACTCCCCCCTGCTCTTCTGCGAAATACTGGCCGCAGGGATCTTTTACGTCCACCTGAGGGGGCAGACGGGGCCTCGGTTTAACGTCTCATCCGAAAGACTGCACCTCCGGCAGTGCAGCACTCCCTCAGCACTGGCACTGGGAGGGCTGAGGGAGTGCTGCACTGTTGGAGGTGCCGTAGACTTTGTTACCTCTAGACTTGACTATTCCAACGCACTCCTGGCTGGCCTCCCACATTCCACCCTACGTAAACTTGATATCATCCAAAACTCGGCTGCCTGTGTCCTAACTCGCACCAAGTCCCATTCGCCCATCACCCCCTGTGCTCGCTGACCTACATTGGCTCCCGTTTAAGCAGTGCCTCGATTTCAAAATTCTCATCCTTGTTTTCAAATCCCTCCATGGCCTCGCCCCTCCCTATCTCTGTAATCTCCTCCAGCCCCACAACCCCCTCCGAGATATCTGCGCTCCTCTAATTCTACCCTCTGGAGTATCCCTGATTATAATCGCTCAACCATTGGTGGCCGTGCCTTCTGTTGCCTGGGCCCTAAGCTCTGGAATTCCCTGCCTAAACCTCTCCGCCTCGCTACCTCTCTCTCCTCCTTTAAGACGCTCCTTAAAACCTACCTCTTTGACCAAGCTTTTGGCCACCTGCCCTAATTTATCCTTATATGGACTGGTGTCAAATTTTTTTGTCTTAAAATACTCCTGTGCAGCGCCTTGGGACGCTTTACTATGTTAAAGGTGCTATATAAATACAAGTTGTTGTTGTAGACACCGTCTTACCGTTGAAGGGGTCAATCCCGAGTTTCAGTCGCTGCTCTACAGCTTTCACAATCTCCTTCTTCTTCATGCACTGAATGCCGAGATTAGCAAAACTGAAAGAGAGAGACGGGGAGGCAGTGTAAAGAGCGAGGGTGCGGTGCACGGGCGATGGCCGCAACTGCAGGTACGGACGCGGCAGCAGAGTGGCTACCAACGCAGGAGGTCGCGAGTTGAAATCCCGCCGGGGCGGGAAAAAAAATTCAATAAATGTAGTAATTCATGAAAAAAAAACCCAACCTAAAATGGTTCAACCAATATCCTTCGCAGAAGTGAACTGCTCACTCCGACCCGGTCTAGTCTACACGTGACTCCAGTCCCACACATGGTTACATTGGATATTGCCCGCATGAGGGCAGCTCCAACAACACTCAAGAAGCTCGACACCATCCAGGACAAAGCAGCCCGTTTGACCGGCACCCCATCCACCACCTTAAACATTCACTCCCTCCACCACCGGCGCACCGTGGCTGCAGTGTGTACCACCTACAAGATGCACTGCAGCAACTCGCCAAGGCTTCTTCGGCAGCACCTCCCAAACCCGTGACCTCTACCACCTAGAAGGACGAGGGCAGCAGGCGCACGGGAACACCACCACCTCCAAGTTCCCCTCCAAGTCACACACCATCCTGACTGGGAAATATATCGGCCGTTCCTTCATCATCGCTGGGTCAAAATCCTGGAACGAACTCCCTGTGGGAGCACCTTCACCACACGGGACTGCAGCGGTTCATGAAGGCGGCTCACCACCACCTTCTCAAGGACAATTAGGGATGGGCAATAAATGCTGGCCTTGCCAGCAACGCCCACATCCCATAAACGATTAATTTTAAAAAAATATACGGCACAGAAACAGGCCATTCGGTCCAACCAGTCCATGCCGGTGTTTATGCTCCACTCGAGCCTCCTCCCGTCTTTCCTCATCTAAATCTATCAGCCTAACCCTCTATTCCTTTCTCCCTCATGTGCTTGTCTAGCCTCCCCTTAAATGCATCGATACTATTCGCTTCAACCACTCCCTGTGGTAGTGAGTTCCACATTCTCAACGGCTCAACAAGAGGAGAGCTCGCTACCATTAAGAGTGTCTAGTCCTGAGTGTGGGCCAGTCTTGGTTATTTCCGTATTGTCGTAAAACCATCATGAATAACAAATCACATTCCCACAGTGCAGCCTTAAAATGAAAGCAGAGTGCATATAAGATTCTGAGGGGGATTGACAGGGTAGGTGCCGAGAGGCTGTTTCCCCCTGACTGGAGAGTCTAGAACTAGGGGTCACAGTCTCAGAATAAGGGGCCGGCCATTTGGGACTGAGATGAGGAGAAATTCCTTCACTCAAGAGGAGGGTGAATCTTTGGAATTCTCTGCCCCAGAGGGCTGTGGAGGCTCAGTCTTTGAGTATATTCAAGGCTGAGATCAATAGATTTTTGGACTCTAGGGGAATCGAGGGATATGGAGATCAGGCAGGAAAGTGGAGTGGAGGTCGATGATCAGCCATGATCTTATTGAATGGCGGAGCAGGCTCGAGGGGCCGAATGGCCAATCCTGCTCCTACTTCTTATGTTCTTAAGTACAGTGCAGCCCCTTACCATGAATAACTCATACACTGACGACAGAAACCCATTCCTTACCTGGCCTTCATGTTGCACTTGGGACTGACCGTCACTTCACATATGCCATCATGGCAGTCTTTACCCACAAGGCTGTGCGGGTGGGGCTTGTATGGGTCGTCTTTGGTTACCAAGGAAATGATCACTCTGACTTCACCTTGCCAATTCTGGATCTGGACGGAGGAGATAAATGCAATAAATCATTAACTGCCCCAGGACAGTTTGATCCCACCATTTGATTGAAAGAAGGGCGTGCATTTCTATAGCGCCTGTCACGACCTCAGGATGTCCCAAAGCACTTTACAGCAAATGAAGTACTTTTGAAGTGTAGTCACTGTTGTAATGTGGGAAACACAGCAGCCAATTTGCACACAGCAAGGTCCCACAAACAGCAATGTGATAACGACCAGATAATCTGTTTTAGCGATGTTGATTGAGGGATAAATATTGGCCGCAGGACACGGGGGAGAACTCCCCCTGCTCCTCTTCGAAATAGTGGCCGTGGGATCTTTTACGTCCACCTGAGAGCGCAGACGGGGCCTCGGTTTAACGTCTCATCCGAAAGACAGCACCTCCGACAGGGCAGCACTCCCTCAGCGCTGCATTGGAGCGTCAGCCTAGATTTTTGTGCTCAAGTCTCTGGGGTGGGACTTGAACCCACAACCTTCTGACTCAGAGGTGAGGGTGCTGCCCACTGAGCCACGGCTGGACACTAATTGAAACTATCCAACTGGAGGAATAGATTTTAAACACATCCAAGGACCAAGTTATGTTGCTACTAGGTACAGGCCTATTGGGGGGGGGGGGGGGGGGGGTAAAAGAGAGTTCAATTCGATGCAGGAAATCTCCAATTTAATTCCGGAAGAGATCGTAGCTCCGAGGACTAGAATTCCCCACCCATGTGATTCACGAGAGTCTGAATGTAAAATTGGAGGATCACCATCACTTGGAGGGTCATTTCTGTGGTTGATGGGCCTCCTTTGAATTTACTCTCCTGCCTTCCACCAATCCAATAGCGGTCTTTAAAATTATGAAGGGGTTTGATAGGGTAGATGTGGAGAAGGTGTTTCCACTTGTAGGAGGGAGACCAAAACTGGGGGCCATAAATATAAGGTAGTCACTAATAAATCGAATAGGGAATTCAGGAGAAACTTCTTCACCCAGAGAGTAGTTAGGTGTGAGTTCAAGTCCCACTCCAGAGACCAGAGTATAAAATCTAGGGCCCAGTGCCAGTACTGAGATACAGAGTGAAGCTCCCTCTACACTCTCCCATCAAACACTCCCAGGACAGGTAGAGCATGGGTTAGATACAGAGTGAAGCTCCCTCTACACTGTCCCATCAAACACTCCCAGGACAGGTACAGCACGGGTTAGATATGGTGCAAAGCTCCCTCTACACTCGACAAGCACTCTGGTCAGTTACAACACAGATTGTATGTAGCTTTACTCTGCCTTTTATTTACTCTATCAAAACCCCTCATAATTTCTGGCTGTGTTATTTCTGATTACGAGGACCGAACTTGTAAGTTTAGGAATGTTGAGGCGTGTCAAGCTGGGGGAGCGCTGCACGGTCGGAGTTGCTGTCTGTCGGGTAAGACCTTAAACCGAGGCCCCGTCTGCTCTCTCAGGTGGATGTAAAAGATCCCACGGGAGATCGAAGAGGAGCAGGGGAGTTCTCCCCGGTGTCCTGGCCAATATTTATCCCTCCACCAACATCACACAAAAAGAACCCCACAGATGATCTGACCATTATCTCATTGCTGCTAAGTGGGAGCTTGCTGTGCGCGAATTGGTGCTGCATTTCCTACATTACAACAGCGACCACACTTCAAAAGTACTTCATTGGCTGTAAAGCGCTTTGGGATGTCCTGAGGTGGTGAAAGACGCTATAGAAATGCAAGTTCTTTCTGTAGGTACACAGATACTGTGTATTGTAGAAAGGTAGAATCGTAGAATAGTACAGCATGGGAGGAGGCCATTCGGCCCATCGAGTCTGCGCCGGCTCTTTTGAAGAGATGATTTGGTTTTTGCAAGTTTTTATAGAAGATACATCAAATCATTGGTCTAATTAATGCAATTAGGCTCAGTGGGGTAGCACACTCGCCTCAGAGTCAGAAGGTCGTGGGTTCAAGTCTCACTCCCGGGACTTGAGCACATAAAGCTAGGCTGACACTCCCAGTGCAGTACTGAGGGAGTGCTGCACTGTTAGAGGTGCCGTCTTTCGGATGAGACGTTAAACCGAGGCCCCGCCTGCTCTCTCGGGTGGACGTAAAAGATCCCACGGCCACTATTTTGAAGAGGAGCAGGGGGAGTTCTCCCCGGTGTCCTGGGGCCAATATTCATCCCTCAATCAACATCGCTAAAAAACAGATTATCTGGGTCATTATCACATTGCTGTTTGTGGGAGCTTGCTGTGCGTAAATTGGCTGCCATGTTTCCTACATTACAACAGTGACCACACTTCACAAAGTACTTCATTGGCTGTGAGGGGCTTTGGGACGTCCTGAGGGTTGTGAAAGGCGCTGTGGAAATGCAAGTTCTTGCCTTCATTCTCAGTCCATCCCTGGCACACAGTTTCTTTTGTGACGCATTGTCCTGTACATCACCGCAGGCTGAAGGGTAATTCAAGAGATACGTTTAACAAAGAAACCACGGGCAGGTGTGTTGGAATCCACCACAAAATCTCCCTCTGTGGGCCTCGCCCGCTGACCGTGGGAATTCACCTCAGACTACGCCTCAAACTCCCGACTAAAACTCCCCCAATATTCCACACGCCAAATAAAGCCAGCCAAAAAAAAAACTCCTGCAAAAGCTATTCCTTCGAAAAGCAGTGCTTTGGTTACGCAGAATGTTTGCGATTTACCCGTCCCGTCTCCAATAAGTGCCTCTTGCTGCTTTTCGCACGCTTAACGCATCTACAAAACTGAACAGATATCGGCTCGACACGCCTCGACATTCCCTAACTTACAAGTTCGGTCCTCGTAATCAGAAATAAAACAGCCAGAAATTGTGAGGGGTTTGGATAGAGTAAATAAAAGGCAGAGTAAAGAAAACTTTACTCTACGTACAATCTGTGTTGTAACTGACCAGAGTGCTTGTCGAGTGTAGAGGGAGCTTTACTCTGTATCTAACCCGTGCTGAACCTGCCCTGGGAGTGTTTGATGGGACAGTGTAGAGGGAGCTTTACTCTGTATCTAACCCGTGCTGTACCTGCCCTGGGAGTGTTTGATGGGACAGTGTAGAGGGAGCTTTACTCTGTATCTAACCCATGCTGAACCTGCCCTGGGAGTGTTTGATGGGACAGTGTAGAGGGAGCTTTACTCTGTATCTAACCCATGCTGTACCTGCCCTGGGAGTGTTTGATGGGACAGTGTAGAGGGAGCTTTACTCTGTATCTAACCCTTGCTGTACCTGCCCTGGGAGTGTTTGATGCGACGGTGCAGAGGGAGCTTTACTCTGTATCTAACCCGTGCTGTACCTGCCCTGGGAGGGTTTGATGCGACGGTGCAGAGGGAGCTTTACTCTGTATCTAACCCGTGCTGTACCTGCCCTGGGAGTGTTTGATGGGACAGTGTAGAGGGAGCTTTACTCTGTATCTAACCCGTGCTGTACCTGCCCTGGGAGTGTTTGATGGGACAGTGTAGAGGGAGCTTTACTCTGTATCTAACCTGTGCTGTACCTGCCCTGGGAGTGTTTGATGGGACAGTGTAGAGGGAGCTTTACTCTATATCTAACCTGTGCTGTACCTGCCCTGGGAGTGTTTGATGGGACAGTGTAGAGGGAGCTTTACTCTGTATCTAACCCGTGCTGTACCTGCCCTGGGAGTGTTTGATGGGACAGTGTAGAGGGAGCTTTACTCTGTATCTAACCTGTGCTGTACCTGCCCTGGGAGTGTTTGATGGGACAGTGTAGAGGGAGCTTTACTCTGTATCTAACCCTTGCTGTACCTGCCCTGGGAGTGTTTGATGGGACAGTGCAGAGGGAGCTTTACTCTGTATCTAACCCGTGCTGTACCTGCCCTGGGAGTGTTTGATGGGACAGTGTAGAGGGAGCTTTACTCTGTATCTAACCTGTGCTGTACCTGCCCTGGGAGTGTTTGATGGGACAGTGTAGAGGGAGCTTTACTCTGTATCTAACCCTTGCTGTACCTGCCCTGGGAGTGTTTGATGGGACAGTGCAGAGGGAGCTTTACTCTGTATCTAACCCGTGCTGTACCTGCCCTGGGAGTGTTTGATGGGACGGTGTGGAGGTACAGAGCAGGATCCCAGAGCAGGACTTAGCTTATGGTTTGCTGAATTGGTTGGACTGGGTAATAGAGAATTACATAGAATGTACAGCACAGGAACAGGTCCATGTCAGTGTTTATGCTCCACACGAGCCTCCTCCCATCTCTCTCCATTCCACCCCATCAACATAACATTCTATTCCTTTCTCCCTCATGTATTTATCTAGCTTCCCCTTAAAATGCATCTCTGCTATTCACCTCAACCACTCCCTGTGGTAGCGAGCTCCACATTCTAACCACGCTCTGGATAAAGAAGATTCTCCTGAATTCCTTATTGGATTTATTAGCTCCTCGGCGGGAGGCTCGGAGGTCGAACCGGTAGGAGGGGAGGCGGCCAGCGGACCGAGGGCGGGAAAAGCAGGCCCTGGAAGGTCGGACACCGCGGGAGGCTCGGAGGTCAGACCGGGTGGAAGGAGAGCCAGGGAGAAGCAGGCCCCGGGACGTCGGTACCACGGCGGCTGAAGATTGTCAGGCAGGAATGCGGGAAAGGCGGAGCGAGGCGAGAGCCGACCCTGTTGTGATGGCGCCGATGAAGATGGCTGCCGTCCTTGCGGGCTCCGTGCGTTCCAGCAGCTAAGTGTCCTTTGCTGCTTGGTGCGCTCGGCTCGTTAAGAAAAAAGCATTTCACTGACTGGATTTCACTTGTTGCATTTGGTTATGTGACAAATAAAATTGAATTTGAAAATTGAATTTTAGTGACTATCTTTTATTTAAGGCCCCTAGTTTTAGACTCCTCCACAAGTGGAAACATCTTATCTATATCTACCCTATCAAACCCCTTCATAAAAGAGCCCCAGTCCATTCAATCTTTCCCGATAGGTAGAACTTCTCAGTTCTGGCATCATCCTTGCAAAGCTTTTTACAGCTTCTCCAGTGCTTCTGTATCCTATTTTTGTAATATGGAGACCAGAACTGTGCACTGTAAATTTATTAGTGGCATAGTGTTGTGAGTCAATGACTATTTTCCTCAATTGACTGTGATCAACCCATTGGCTTGTGTGGAGCATCAACACCGGCATGGATCTAGTGGGCCGAATGGCCTGTTTCTGTGCTGTAAATACTATGCAACACTGTTGGTGCCACTGATTGTGCAGGGGAGGTTTCTTGGGACAGTCACCCATACCGGCAGCACCTCCCAAACCCACGACCTCTACCACCTAGAAGGACAAGGGCAGCAGGCGCATGGGAACACCACCACCTCCAAGTTCCCCACCATCCTGCCTTGGAGATATATCGGCCGATCCTTCATCGTCGCTGGGTCAAAATCCTGGAACTCCCTCCCTAACAGCACTGTGGGAGCACCTTCACCACACGGACTGCAGCGGTTCAAGGCGGCAGCTCACCACCACCTTCTCAAGGGCAACTAGGGATGGGCACTAAATGCCGGTCCTTGCCAGCAACACCCGCATCCCGTGAATTAATTTTTTAAAATATCAGTTGGGCTCAGTCCACTCACATACAGCACACACCAGATAGGACAGACAACGCGGCTCTTTCTCAAGATGAAACATGGAGCTCACCTGGATGGTCGGGAGGGTTTTGTTGTGTTCGGTCGTGTTCTCTCCAGGGATACTGCCAGCTGACCGGCCCTCACACTCGTAGCGAAACCGCATCCCCCGCTGCTTTGGCTGTTCCATTATGACCAGTTTGGGGGCCTCCCCTTTCACCGGCACGTTCGGGAAGGAACGGCTGAAATTCCGGGACGCAGCCGGGCTCCTGCTCGGTCGGTTGGCGGCTTTCCTCCTCATGTCAGACAAACCGGCGTCCTTGCTGGCCAGCTGGGGCGGGCCGGTACCTCTACTGACCAGCTGGGGCGGACCGGTGCCCCTACTGACCAACTGGGGCGGACCGGTGCCCCTACTGACCAGCTGGGGCGGGCCCGTGACCATTGGCATTAGTTCTGCAGCCCATCCAGGTACCTGGTCCATGAGTCGATTCCTGATCACCCCTATTTGGGGATCAGTGAGATCACAGGAGTGAGAGTTGGTACCTTCTCCCTCTTCGAGCTCCTTCAAGATGAATTCATTTAATATGTTCAGATCTGAAAAATAAAAATAAAACCCATAAACACCTCAACCAGAGCTTCTTGCTTCCTCTGTAGTTAATGGGTGACCATTGAACGCCTGGAACTATCTCTGCTCTGCGGCGAGAACGTGGCTCAGAGGCTGGAGAAGCTGCAATTGGCCTCCGTGCCCAGTGGGAAAGGGGCAAATGAGGGAGGGCGTATTAAACCGTCCCAGGGCGCTTCACAGGAGCGTTACCAAACAAAATTTGGCTCCAAATCTACATAAGGAGATATTAGGGCAGGCGACCAAAAGCTTGGTCAAAGAGGCAGGTTTTAAAGAGCATCTTAAAAAGGAGGAAAGAGAGAATTCCAGAGCTTAGGGCCCAGGCAGCTGAAGGCACAGCCACCAATGGTGGAGCGATACAAACCGGGGATGCGCAAGAGGGCAGAATTGGAGGAGCGTGGAGATCTTGGAGGGTTGCAGGGCTGGCGGGGTTCACAGCGATAGGGGAGGGGCGAGGGCCATGGAGGGAATTGAAAACAGGGTCGGGAATTTTAAAATCAAGGCGTTGCTCAACCAGGAGCCAGTGTAGGTCAGCGAGCACAGGGGGCGATGGGCGAACGGGACTTGGTGCGAGTTGGGACACGGGCAGCCGAGATTTGGATGACCTCAAGGATATGGAGGGTGGCAGGCCGGCCAGGAGTGCGTTGGAACAATCGAGTGTGGAGGTAACAAAGGCATGGATGAGGGCTTCAGTAGCCGATGAGCTGAGGCAGGCTCATCAGATGCAATTTTCTTTTTTCCAAAAAGTCTGCGTAGCTGATCTCATCTGAAGGAGGAGGGTGCGTGACTGTCGGGATGCTCCATCAGCCAGGAATCCACATTCCTGATCTCGGGGTGCTAGGATCTGCTAACTCTAGATTGCTAATACTAGATTGATCCCTGGGAGGAGAGGGTTGTCCCATGAGGAGAGATTGAGCAGATTGAGCCTACACTCTCTGGGGTTTAGAAAAATGAGGGCTGATCTCATTGAAACATAAAAGATTCCGAGTAGGATTGACAGGGTAGATGCTGAGAGATTGTTTCCCCTGGCTGGAGTGTCTAGAACTAGGGGGCACAGTCTCAGGATAAGGGGTCAGTCATTTAGGACTGAGATGGGGAGGAATTTCTTCCCTCAGAGGGTTGTGAATCTTTGGAATTCTCTACCCCAGAGGGCTGTGGATGCTGAGTCGTTGAGTATATTCAAGACTGAGATCGATAGATTTTTGGACTCTAGGGGAATCAAGGGATATGGGGATCGGGCGGGAAAGTGGAGTTGAGGTCGAAGATCAGCCATGATCTTATTGAATGGCGGAGCAGGCTCGAGGGGCCGAATGGTCTACTCCTGCTCCTATTTCTAAATGTTCTTATAACTAGGCACAGATGAAGGACTTCCTGGTCAGACTGACTGCGACTCACTGACTTAACCAGTTCTTCCAGATCCAAGTAGGAATTATCTCCAGACTTGTATTTACTCACCGAAATTCTGGTCCGCCTGTATTGGTCCACTGGCACCTGGAGAGTTAAGAGGAGAAAAAAAAAGGATAAATTGATTTTATAAAATTGTCCATAGCGTGACAACAACCTCTGTCGGAGGGGAGTCTCTTCCGCCACTTGCACGACAGAAGGGCTCTGGAAGTAGCAGACTAGTAGGCCCAATATGCCCATCCATGTTCCACAGAGCTACCTCATCGTCCCACCAGAAAGCAGTCAACGTTTTCAAAATTCTCATCCTTGTTTTCCAATCCCTCCATGGCCACACCCCTCCCTATCTCTGTACTCTCCTCCAGCCCCACAACCCACTAATTCTGCCCTCCTGAGCATCCCCGATTATAATCGCGCCACCATTGGTGGCCGTGCCTTCAGCTGCCTGGGCCCGGAGCTCTGGAATTCCCTCCCTAAACCTCTCCGCCTCTCTTTAAGACGCTCCTTAAAACCGACCTCTTCGACCAAGCTTTTGGTCACCTACCCTAATTTCTCCTTATGTGGATCGGTGTCAAACTTTTTGTCTTAAAATACTCCTGTGCAGCGCCTTGGGACGTTTTACTATGTTAAAGGCGCTATATAAATACAAGTTGTTGTTGTTTTCCTGGTCAGCCTCCCATCGCCCACCCTCAGCAACAACTTGTATTTATATAGCGCCTTTAAAATGTAGTAAAAACATCCCGAGGCGATTCACAGGAATATTAAAAAAGACAAAAATAATGACACCGAGCCACGTGAGGAGAAATTAGGGCGGGTGACCAAAAGCTTGGCCAAAGAGGTAGGTTTTTAAAGGAACGTCTTAAAGGAGGAGAGAGAGGCAGACTTAAACAAACTTACACTCATCCAAAGCCAGAGCCTCTCCAGAAACATGTCTAACCATCCCAGACTGTCTGCTGCAGTGCCCTTCCTTGGTAGCCTCTGTACACAACTGCATTGCCCTGTAGGTGAAAGTTTCGACCCCCAGACAACATTTCACATGGCGTGCAAACACCCAGTATTGACCAGTTGGGCTGAATTGTCGGATTCTGTGCTGTAGGATTCTATGTAATTCTATTAACATTGACCCAATTCCTGATATTGCAACCCTTCACGAGTGAACTTGCCTTGGATTAGACATTTAGTCAACTCTCTTCATATAATCTTGAATTATTATTTTGATAAATGTATAAATTGTGTCACCTTAAAGTCTCGTCTTATCCAAAAAAATAAACAATTTCCTTACTAGTGTGTCAACCTGTAGCTCAGTGAGTCACACACTCTCTCGCCTCGAAGTCAGAAGGTCGTGGGTTGAAGTCCCACTCCAGAGACTCGAGCACAAAAATCTAGGCCGACTCTCCCACTGCAGTACTGAGGGAGTGCCGCACTGTCGAGGGTGCTGTCTTTCGGATGAGACGTTAAACTGAGGCCCCGTCTGCCCTCTCGGGTGGACGTAAAAGATCCCAAGGCACTATTTCGAAGAGGAGCAGGGGGGAGTTCTCCCCGGTGTCCTGGGGCCAATATTTATCCCTCAATCAACATCACTAAAACAGATTATCTGGTCATTATCACATTGCTGTTTGTGGGAGCTTGCTGTGCGCAAATTGGCTGCCGCGTTTCCTACATTACAACAGTGACTGCACTTCAAAAAGTGCTTCATTGGCTGTAAAGTGCTTTGGGACGTCCGGAGGCTGTGAAAGGCGCTACAGAAAGTCTTTCGTTCTTTTCTCTTTCCTCATGACTGAAGTCCTCGACACCGGGAATCGCCCACTTTGCTGGACTCTGTCCTCTCAGTAGTGACCTTCCGACACCCCAGCGGTACACAAATTAAACCGGATTTTACCCAAGTCAAAAAAAATCCTCACCGCACGCGGGCACAGGCAGACAGGTCAGTGATCAGCGGCGGAGGAAGCAAGGCCTCTGACCACAAGTACCTGGAAACAAGCAGGAAACCTTATTCAAGCAGAGAGAGGTGAATGGGCTGCCTCCTCGGTGGAGCCTCCCCACTCCGCGCTGAGCTCCGGCAGAGACTGAACAAGCCAGGCTGCGGACCTCTGTAAATAAAGTGGCGCTGGAACAGGAAGAGAAACTCAGGAAAGAACTGCAGCCCACGCCAGACGTCAATGAGAGGCTAGTTTTCCCCCCCCCCCTGTCCCACATAGCCAGAAACCAGAGCCAATAATTCCCCCTCTCTCCTCCCCACCCTCCATTACAGGAACTTTTCCTGCCTGGCGGTTAGCTCTCAAGAGATTTGAGAGCGAGATTTCCCCAAAAAAGGAAGTGGCGTAATGTATATTTCTATCTGGATCATCACGCTGGCTTCCTCCTCCCCCTCCCTCCCCCCCCCACTTCTGCCAACTGCGAATTCAGGAGAAGTTACAAGCAACAGCTTTCCTGGTTCAGTCCGAGCGATACTATGATCCCATCAGAATACGACTGAACCGCTTAGTGCTGTTGCGACGTCATCAGGATGAGACTGAACCTCTTGGGCAGACTGAAATTTGCAAAAACCCAAGTCTCGGCTTTGAACAGAGAAGAACGGAGTCAGCAGTGTCAAGTGAAGTCCTACTACCGAGTAATCTGGGCACGGGCAGGGCAGCTGCCAAGGAGGCCTGACACGACAGAGGTCAGGGTTGTACACAATGCCCAGTGCCCGAGAGAACATTACCTCACTGCTCTTTATAGACTAAACAAGCGACAACGCGGCTAACGGACACGCCAACTCGTCGCCGGAGATCTCACTTCCTCCTCCTCCCTCCTCTCCGAATCCGCACTATGCAAAGCTGTTCAATCCCAGTCCATGCTCGATCCCCTTATGCATCCAGCTGCAATCCCTGGATGGTGATGGGGACTGAGAAGGAAGGGAATGAAGGGAGGCCGGGGGGGGGGGGGGTGGTGGAGGAAACAGATAGGGAATAGTGGAGGGAAAGAAAGACAGACTTTACATTTCTTCTTCTTAGGCAGTCCCTCGGAACCGAGGATGACTTGCTTCCACATTAAAAATGAATTCTCAGGTGACTGATGAGTCCAATGCGGGACCTACAGTCTCTGTCACAGGAGGGGCAGACGGTGGTTGAAGGGGCGGGTGGGGTGCTTGGGTTGACATACGCTCCTTGCGCTCCCGGCGAAGAGACTCGAGGTGTTCGGCACCTTCCCGGATGCTTCTCCTCCACTATGTGCGGTCTTGGGCCAGGGATTCCCAGGTGTCGATGGGGATGTTACACTTTTTCAAGGAGGCTTCGAGGGTGTCCTTGAAGCGTTTCCTCTGCCCACCTGGGGCTCTCTTGCCGTGTCGGAGTTCCGAGTAGAGCGCTTGTTTTGGGAGTCTCGTATTGGGCATGCGGACAATATGACCTGTCCATCGGAGCTGATCGAAGCTTTGACCACGCTCGATGCTGGGGATGTTGGCCTGAGCAAGAATACTGAGGTTGGCGCGCCTATCCTGCCCATGGATTTGCAGGATCTTGCGGAGGCAGCGTTGGTGGTACCTCTCCAGTGCTTTGAGGTGCCTGCTGTACATGGTCCATGTCTCTGAGGCATACAGGAGGGCGGGTATCACTACTGCTCTGTGCTTAGTGCCGGGTTTCAGGCCCTGGTCTTCAAACACTCTCTTCCTCAGGCGACCGAAGGCTGCACTGGCACACTGAAGGCGGTGTTGGACTTTGTCGTCGACGTCTGCCCTTGTTGACAGTAGGCTCCCGAGGTATGGAAAGTGGTCCACATTGTCCAAGGCCTTGTCGTGGATTTTGATAATCGGGGGGAAAGAAAGACTTTTCATTTCTATAGCGCCTTTCACCACCTCAGGACTTCCCAAAGCACTTTACAGCCAATGAAGTACTTTTTGAAGTGTGGTCACTGTTGTAAATGTAGGAAACGCGGCAGCCAATTTGTGCACAGCAAGCTCCCATAAACAGCAACGTGACAATGACCAGATCGTCTGTTTTTAGTGATGTTGGTTGAGGGATAAATACTGGGCCCCAGTACACCGCTGCTGGTAGTTGTGCAGCTGCCAAGAGGCAATGTCTTCAGGAGAGGAGAGAGAGAACAAAAAAAAAACGAACAAGTGGCTGCTATCGGAGCCAGAAAATAAAACTCCACTCAACTGAATACCTAGAGTTGCCAACTGTTTGGACATATTGCCAAAGGTTTCATCGCAGGACCTTCAATCACCCCGCCCAGTCAAACAGCCTTTCCGCGCCCCCCCCACCCCCCAACTCTTCCTCTTCCTATTTTTTTTTTATCACTGTGAAGCACATGGGCAGCACGGTGGCATAGTGGTTAGCACTGTTGCCTCACAGCGCCAGGGACCCGGGTTCAAATCCGGCCTCGGGTGACTGTCTGTGCGGAGTTTGCACATTCTCCCCGTGTTTGCGTGGGTTTCCTCCGGGTGCTCCGGTTTCCTCCCACAGTCCAAAGATGTACGGGTTAGGTTGATTGGCCATGATAAAAATTGGCCCTTAGTGTTAGGGGGGATTAAATATGTGGGGTTACGGGGATAGGGCTTGGGTGGGATGGCTGTCGGTGTAGGGACCGGGTGCTAGGGTTTGGATGATCAGCCATGATCTCGTTGAATGGCGGAGCAGGCTCGAAGGGCCGAATGGCCTGCTCCTGCTCCTATCTTCTATGTTTCTATGTAGTGGAGGGAGATGTGTTGGAATCTTGGAAGCAGGGAGTTGGAAGAGATTGAAGAATCTGGGAGAGAGAGAGATTGTAATCGCTCCACCATTGGTGGCTGTACCTTCATCTGTCTGGGCTCTAAGCTCTGGAATTCCCTCCAGAGGATGAGGCCTTGGTATGCCACCTTACCACATCGCTCGGAAACAACTCCAAGCATGCTGCATTCAGCGGGTTCCTTTGATGTGCGGGCAGCATCGTTACGTCAGCAAGCGCAGCAGCAATTTTACACATGAGCAGGAAGGAGAACAACAAGTTAACAACAACGTGCACCGAGGCGCTTTACAGGAGCGTCATCAGACAAGATTTGACACCGCGCCACACAAGGAGAAATTAGAAGAGGTGACCAAAAGCTTGGTCAAAGAGGCAGGTTTTAAGGAGCGTCTTAAAGGAGGAAAGAGAGGTAGCGAGGCAGAGAGGTTTAGGCAGGGAATTCCAGAGCTTAGGGCCCAGGCAACAGAAGGCACGGCCACCAATGGTGGAGCGATTATAATTGGGGATGCTCAAGAGGCCAGAATTGGAGGAGCGCGGAGATCTCGAAGGGCTGCAGGCAATGTTCACATAAAGCTGTGCGGCCTCGGGGCTCTGCAGCTCCCACGTAGCCGACTCTTTTTTCATTCGTTTGTGGGATGTGGGCGTCGCTGGCACGGCCAGCATTTATCACCCATCCGTAATTGCCCTACGAGAAGGTGGTGGTGAGCCGCCTTCTTGAGCCGCTGCAGTCCCTGTGGTGAAGGTACTCCCACAGTGCTGTTAGGGAGGGAGTTCCAGGATTTTGACCCAGCGACGATGAAGGAACGGCCGATATATTTACGTCAGGATGGTGTGTGACTTGGAGATGGTGGTGTTCCCATGCGCCTGCTGCCCTTGTCCTTCTAGCTGGAAGAGGTCGCGGGTTTGGGAGGTGCTGCCGAAGAAGCCTTGGCGAGTTGCTCCAGTGCATCTTGTAGACGGTACACACTGCAGCCACGGTGCGCCGGTGGTGGAGGGAGTGAATGTTTAAGGTGGTGGATGGGGTGCCAATCAAGCGGGCTGCTTTGCCCTGGGTGGTGTCGAGCTTCTTCAGTGTTGTTGGAGCTGCACTCATGCGGGCAATATCCAATGTAACCATGTGTGGGACTGGAGTCACGTGTAGGCTAGACCGGGTCTGAGTGAGCAGTTCACTTCTGTGAAGGATATTGGTTGAACCATTTTAGGTTGGGGGTTGTTTTTTTTTCCATGTATTACTACATTTATTGGATTTTTTTTTCGCCCCGGCGGGATTTCAACTCGCGACCTCCTGCGTTGGTAGCCACTCCGCTGCCGCGTCCGTACCTGCAGTTGCGGCCATCGCCCGTGCACCGCGCCCTCGCTCTTTACACTGCCTCCCCGTCTCTCTCTCTCTTTCAGTTTTGCTAATCTCGGCATTCAGTGCATGAAGAAGGAGATTGTGAAAGTTGTAGAGCAGCGACTGAAACTCAGGATTGACCCCTTCAACGGTAAGACGGTGTCTACAACAACAACTTGTATTTATATAGCGCCTTTAACCTAGTAAAACGTCCCAAGGCACTGCACAGGAGTATTTTAAGACAAAAAAATTTGACACCAGTCCACATAAGGATAAGTTAGGGCAGGTGACCAAAAGCTTATTTTTAAGGAGTGTCCTTTAAGGAGGAGAGAGGGGTAGCGAGGCGGAGAGGTTTAGGCAGGGAATTCCAGAGCTTAGGGCCCAGGCAACAGAAGGCACGGCCACCAATGGTTGAGCGATTATAATCAGGGATGCTCAAGAGGGCAGAATTAGAGGAGCGCAGATATCTCGGGGGGCTGGGGGGGGGGGGGGGGGGGGGGGTGTTGTGGGGCTGAAGGAGATTACAGAGATAGGGAGGGGCGAGGCCATGGAGGGATTTGAAAACAAGGATGAGAATTTTGAAATCGAGGCGCTGCTTAACCAGGAGCCAATGTAGGTCAGCGAGCACAGGGGGGATGGGCAAACAGGACTTGGTGCGAGTTAGGACACGGGCAGCTGAGTTTTGGATGACCTCAAGTTGACGTAGGGTGGAATGTGGGAGGCCAGCCAGGAGTGTGTTGGAATAGTCAAGTCTAGAGGTGTGGTGCGAATGTTACTTGCCACTTAGCCCAAGCCTGAATGTCACCCAGGTCTTGTGGCATGCAGTCATGGACTGCTTCATTATCTGAGGAGTTGTGAATGGCGCTGAACACTGTGCAGTCATCAGCGAACATCCCCACTTCTGACCTTATGACGGAGGGAAGGTCTTTGATGAAACAGCTGAAGATGGTTGGGCCTAGGACACTGCCTGGAGGAACTTCTGCAGCGATGTCCTGGGGCTGTGATGATGGACCTCCAACAACCACAACCATCTTTCTTTGCGCTAGGTATGACTCCAGCCAGTGGAGAGTTTTCCCCCTGATTCCCATTGACTTCAGTTTTACTAGGGCTCCTTGATGCCATGCTTGGTCAAAATGCTGCCTTGATTTCAAGGGCAGTCACTCTTACATCACCTCTGGAATTCAGCTCTTTTGTCCATGTTTGGACCAAGGCTGTAATGAGGGCGGGAGCCGAGTGGCCCTGGCAAAACCCAAACTGAGCATCGGTGAGCAGGTTATTGGCGAGTAAGTGCCACTTGATAGCACTGTCGACAACACCGTCCATCACTTTGCTGATGATTAAGAGTGGACTGATGGGGCGGATGGATTGGATTTGTCCTGCTTTTTGTGGACAGGACATACCTGGGCAGTTTACCACATTGTCAGATAGATGCCAGTGTTGTCGCTGTACTGGAACAGCTTGCCGGCTTTTAAATGCTGGTCATCTTCCAAAATTCTAGACTCGGGCACAGTTCCCATGGATTGGAGGGTAGCTAATGTAACCCCACTATTCAAAAAAGGTGGTAGAGAGGAAATGGGGAATTATAGACCGGTAAGCCTGACATCGGTAGTGGGGAAAATGCTAGAGTCCATTATAAAAGATGTAATAGCAGAGCACTTGGAAAACAGTGACAGGATCGGACAAAGTCAACATGGATTTACAAAAGGTAAATCGTGCTTGACTAATCTACTGGAATTTTTTGAGAATGTAACTGGTAGAATAGATAAGGGAGAACCAGTGAATGTGGTGTATTTGGACTTTCAGAAGGCTTTCGATAAGGTCCCGCATAAGAGATAAGCGTGTAAAGTTAAAGCACATGGGATTGGGGGTAAGGTACTGACTTGGATAGAGAACTGGTTGGCAGACAGGAAGCAAAGAGTTGGAATAAACAGGTCTTTTTCCGAGTGGCAGGCAGTGGCTAGCGGGGTACCGCAGGAATCAGTGCTAGGACCCCAGCTATTCACAATATATATTAATGATCTAGACAAGGGAACTAGATGTTATATCTCCAAGTTTGCAGACGACACAAAGCTGGGTGGGCGTGTGTGCTGTGAGGAGGATGCCGAGACACTCCAGTATGATTTGGACAGGTTGGGTGATTGCATCTGCCATGCATCTGCTCAATATAATGTGGATAAATGCGAGGTTATCCACTTTGGTGGCAAAAACAGGAAGGCAGATTATTCTCTGAACGGTAATAGATTGGGAGAAGGGGAACAAGACCTGGGTGTTCTTGTGCACCAGTCGCTGAAGGTAAGCATGCAGGTGCAGCAGGCGGCTAAGAAGGCAAATGGTATTTTGCCTTCATAGCAAGAGGGTTCAAGTACAGGAACAAGGATGTCTTGCTGCAGTTGTACAGGGCCTTGGTGAGACCACACCTGGAGTATTGTGTGCAGTTTTGGTCGCCTTATCTGAGGAAGGATGTTCTTGCCATGGAGGGAGTGCAGCGAAGATTCACCAGGTTGATACCTGGGATGGCAGGAATGACATATGAGGAGAGATTGGGCTTATATTCGCTGGAGTTCAGAAGAATGAGAGGGGATCTCATTGAAACTTATAAAATTCTAACAGGACTAGACAGACTAGATGCAGGAAGGATGTTCCCGATGGCGGGGGAGTCCAGAACCAGGGGTCACAGTCTAAGGATAAGGGGTAAGCCATTTAGGACCGAGATGAGGAGGAATTTCTTCACCCAGAGAGTGGTGAACCTGTGGAATTCTCTACCACAGAAGGCAGTTGAGGCCAATTCATTAAATATATTCAAGAAGGAGTTAGATATATTTCTTAAGGCTAAAGGGATCAAGGGATATGGGGAGAAGGCAGGGACAGGGTACTGAATTTGGAAGATCAGCCATGATCTCATTGAATGGCGGAGCAGGCTCGAGGGGCCGAATGGCCTACTCCTGCTCCTATCTTCTATGTTTCTATGTAAATAGGTACGCGTGGTATTTTGAATGGGCCGTGCAGCCCCTTAAAGAGGCCCATGCACCCAAAAAAAGAACTAAAAGGAACATTGGTTGTAGGGCTGTAGGAGGTTACAGAGATAGGGAGGGGGATGAGGCCGTGGAGGGATTTGAAAACAAGGATGAGAATTTTAAAAATCGAGGCGTTGCCGGGCCAGGAGCCAATGTAGGTCAGCGAGCACAGGGGGGCGATGGGTGAACGGGACGGTGCGATTTTGACGATGTTGGTTGAGGGAGGATTATTGGCCAAGACACCAAGGAGAACTCCCCCAGCTCTTCTAACAGCAGAGCTGTAGAGGCTGGGGCCTGTGGAACCATGCTTAAGCAAGGAGTCAGCGCCTTCAGGAAAAGAAGGAAGTGGGAGGGAAGAAAAACACAGACACCGAAAGATCAGCGGAGTTGCGATAAGAGGAATAGGATTGGGATAGTGTCGAGAAAATGGATTTGCAAAAGGGGAGAAAAAGAGGGAGTGGAGCGGAATGAGGTTTAGATCAGGTTTGAGCCACAAGGCAAGAAGGCATACGGGATACTTGCCTTCATTAGCCGAGGCACTATAAGAGCAGGGAGGTTATGCTTGAACTGTATAAAACACTAGTTAGGCCGCAGCCAGAATACTGCGTGCAGTTCTGGTCACCACATTACAGGAAGGATGTGATTGCACTCGAGAGAGAGGGTGCAGAGGAGATTTACGAAGATGTTGCCTGGGCTGGGGAATTTTAGCAGCGAGGAAAGATTGGATAGGCTGGGGTTGTTTTCTTTGGAACAGAGGCGGCTGAGGGGAGACCTAATTGAGGTGTATAAAAATGATGAGGGGCCTAGATAGAGTGGATAGGAAGGACCTATTCCCCTTAGCAGAGGGGTTAATAACCAGGGGGCACAGATTTAAAGTAATTGGAGGTTTAGAGGGGAGTTGAGGAGATTTTTTTTCACCCAGAGGGTGGTGGGGGGTCTGGAACTCACTGCCTGAAAGGGTGGTCGAGGCAGAGACCCTCAAAAAGTTCTTGGATATGCACTTGAAGTGCCGTAACCCACAGGGCTACGGACCAAGAGCTGGAAAGTGGGATTAGGCTGGAGAGCTCTTTGTCGGCTGGTGCAGACACGATGGGCCGAATGGCCTCTTTCTGTGCCGTAAATTTCTACGATTCTATGATGAACATGTCAGGTGCGCTCATCTTCTGTCTCAGCTCACTCTAAAGGCTCTCCCCGGTCTAAAAATAATGGCAGGAGGCGGGTCCCGCCATCCTGTGGGCGACTGACTCAAGTTAAGCTTTTTTTTTTTGAGAGAGAGAGTGAGAGAGAGAGAGAGAGAGATGTGCCGATTAAGTTAGTCAATCGACCGCAAAGATTCGAGAACTCAGAAGGGCAAAGATGACAAACAAGCTCGCTCCCAAACACTGAACCTCCACGATTCCATGTTTCATTGAAACTTGGACCGGAGTTCACCGGGAAGCGAAGAGGAGCCAGAATGGGAGTCCGCTTCTTACATTGCAACAATATTTCTTCACACCCAATAACGCTTCAGAAACCTTCATTTCTGTGGCATCTTTTCAAGTGGACTTTCCCCCTCCCCTTTAAAGAACATAAGAATTAGGAGCAGGAGTCGGCCATTCGGCCCCTCGAGCCTGCTCCGCCAATCAATGGCTGATCTTCAACCTCAACTCCACTTTCCCGCACCGATCCCCATATCCCTCGATTCCCTTAGCCTCCTTTAACTGGTACCTGCCCCATGTCCGGTGCCAATGATGAGGTTGACCTGATATTCTGCTTCAGCTTTTACATTCTCTGAACGGGTCTCCAGTGCCCCGCACACAATTTGTGACTTGCAAGCTGGGGGGGGTGGGGAAAACAGCCCCACGAAACTCAGTGAACTTTGGCCCCATCTCACCATTGAGAAAACCTAAAAAAACGTTTTGCACCGACAGAGGCAACACAGGAAACAGAGGAAAAGCCATTTCCAGAGTATGGTCGGGTTACTGCCTCGCTCTCCACTATCACGATGAACATTGCTTCTTTGAACTTGCCTCTATCGCGTCTGCTACATTCTAAAACACACACACACCACATTTTATGACAGATCCAAACTAATCTAATAATTAATTTTTTTTTTTTTTTTTTACAACATTACAACTATTCTCTGATCTCAGGCAGCTACAGTTCTGCCAAAGGGTCATCGACCTGAAACGTTAGCGCTGTTTACTCTCTCTACAGA
The DNA here is from genome assembly GCF_052327205.1 of Somniosus microcephalus. Classification (NCBI taxonomy): domain Eukaryota; kingdom Metazoa; phylum Chordata; class Chondrichthyes; order Squaliformes; family Somniosidae; genus Somniosus; species Somniosus microcephalus. The sequence continues at coordinate 7,713,349 of NC_141020.1, forward strand.
TGCTGCCTGACCTGCTGAGTGTTTCCAGCATTTGTCAGCTAGTTAGCTGGCTTTGCCCACTGGAGCAATGGTCTTAAAGGCACAGGCCAGGTTATCGGTCACCCATCACAACCACACTGCAGACTCAAGACGGCCCATGACTGACGCCATGGGAGGTCCATTAGTACATAAATAAAATTCTGGCGTTCAGCACGTCTATTGCACTCCAGAAATCACACAGCAGACGTCACAGTCCCGATGCCAGCTCTCTAAGTGTCCCCGTTATGCAAAACAATCTTTTTTTCCCCCTTAATAAAGGAGAGCCAGTAATTGACTTGCAGTCTGAAATTTACAAATAGTTGCAATCAACATTCCCGTTTAGCTGCACGGCCGCCCAGCGGTCTGGAGGTCCCGCGCAGGCCGCTCACCGGCTTTACAAATAACCGCGCACGCCCGAAAAATTGGACGGGCCGCGCAGCCAGTTAAACAGAGTCCCGCGCGCACCCAAATAAACAGGGAGCATTGGTCACAACTGCCCTCGGATTGACTCCGGCAGCAGTTCCTTCGATTTGCCCATCAAGAACAGCACCCAACATGGCAGAGGCCAAGTTAGCAGCAACAGTGTGCCTCAGACCACCTGCGCGCAATGCAATGACAGGAACACATCCCTCCCACCAGCTCCTTAGAGTCTGCCCAGACCCGTCACACCGGTTTATCAGTTCCCCCAAAGTCCAGGTAGGCCGACATAAAGTCGACTCTGCAAGGTTTGTCCAGTATCACTCGTTTTGGATTAGAAGTGCCACCTATTTACATCGAGTCTACAGCTCAGAAACAGGCCATTCGGCCCAGTGCGTCGTACCAGCCTCCTCCCACCCTACTTCATATCCTTCCATTCTGTTCTCCCTCATGTGTTTATCCAGCTTCCCTTTAAATGCATCTATATTATTCGCCTCAACCACTCCCTGTGGTAGCAAGTTCCACATTCTCACCACTCTCTGGGTAAAGAAGTTTCTCCTGAATTCCCGATTGGATTGATTGGTGACTAGCTTATATTTTAGTACCTTGGGACGGTGACCTCAGATTGACTTTTGGTACATTCTCCAGTACCCCACTGTCCTGCAACATTGCACCCACTTTCTAAAAGAATGCAAAGTGTAACTTTGTGTCTTTAAATGGGTTTGCAAGCTGCACCACTCTGTTCATTAACCTCCCTCCTGACACCCACACTGCCAAGTCTCCACTGAGTACCCCAGGACTCACCTCCAACTGTAGCATTCCAGCCCGCCCCGCCAGAATGGAAGAGGGAATGGACAGAGTCAATATCCAGTTGGGAAGGACCTACATCACAGGCTGAGTGCTGGGTACAGGGGCGGCGCATCAAACAGCAACACAAACATCGAACTCACCCGCCTTGAGGGGGGCGGAGGAAAGGACGTTCGAGACAGACAGTCACAGGGGGGTGGGGGACACAGACAGACATTCACAGGAGGTGGGGGACACAGACAAAGTCACAGGAGTGGGGAGGCAGAGACAGACAGTCACGGGGTGAGGAGGCAGACAGTCGCAGGGGGTGGGGTGGGACAGAGACAGATGGGGTGGGACAGAGACAGACAGGGGGTGGGGTGGGGTGAGACAGACGGGGGCTGGGGTGGGGTGAGACAGACGGGGGCTGGGGTGAGACAGACGGGGGTGGGAGAGACAGACGGGGGTTGGAGAGAGAGAGAGACAGACAGGGGTGGGGTGGAGAGAGACAGACGGAGGTGGAGGGTGGGAGAGACAGACAGGGGTGGGGGAGTTGCTGACACCCACCTGTGTGGCTGAGAGTCTCCGGGAGCTGCTTCTTGTCCCTCATTGTGCTACTGCTGTTGCTCTGGGCTGTGTTGCGCCGCTCTGTTTATTTCAGTTTCTCTTTTTTTTTGTTACAGCGCTGGAAATTCCCAGCCGGAGCTCGCGCGCTGATTGGCCGCAACCCTCAACGCCGCGCGCGCCGGGGGGAAGCCCCCAGCACGTGATCCGGCCGAGTGACGCGCAATCGGTAGCCCCGCCGCCAGCACCGGGAAACCCGGACCGGAGTCACCAGCAAAAAAAACACGGATCGGATCGCAACCAAAAACCCGGACTGGATCGCAACCAAAAACATAAGAAATAAAAGCAGAAAATGCTGGAAACACTCAGCAGGTCAGGCAGCATCTGTGGAGAGAGAAACAGAGTTAACGTTTCAGGTCCATGAGTTTTCGTCAGACTAGACAATTTCATTCACTTTGCCTCCAATTTCCACCCTTCCCTCACCTTCACATGGTCCATCTCCGACTCTTCCCTTCCCTTCCTCGACTTCTCCGTCTCCATCTCTGGGGATAGGCTATTGACCAATATTCACTCCAAGCCCACCGACTCCCACAGCTACCTGGACTACACTTCCTCCCACCCCGCCTCCTGTAAGGACTCTATTCCATTCTCCCAGTTTCTCCGTCTCCGCCGCATCTGCTCCGACGATGCCACCTTCCACACCAGTGCTTCCGACATGTCTTCCTTTTTCTTCAACCGAGGATTCCCCTCTACCGTGGTTGACACTGCCCTTGACCGTGTCAGTTCTATCTCCCGCACTTCTGCCCTCACCCCTGCCCCACCCTCCCGGAACCACGATAGGGTTCCCCTTGCCCTCACCTTTCACCCCACCAGCCTCCACATTCAACGGATCATCCTCCGCCATTTCCGCCACCTCCAAAGTGATCCCACCACCAAACACATCTTTCCCTCCCCTCCCCTTTCAGCATTCCGTAGGGACCGCTCCCTCTGAGACACCCTAGTCCACTCCTCTACCACCCCCAGCACCCCTTCCCCTTCGCCCGGCACCTTCCCGTGCAAGTGCAGGAGATGCAACACCTGCCCTTATACCGCCCCCCTTCCCACTGTCCAGGGCCCCAAACACCCCTTCCAGGTGAAACAACGATTTACTTGTACTTCTTGCAGTCTAGTATACTGCATTCGCTGCTCACGATGTGGTCTCCTCTACATTGGGGAGACCAAATGCAGATTGGGTGACCGCTTTGCGGAACACGTCCGTAAGGGTGACCCCGAGCTTCCGGTCACCTGTCATTTTAATTCACCGCCCCATTCCCACTCAGACCTCACCGTACTCGGACTCTTGCATTGTTCCACGGAAGCTCAGCGTAAACTCGAGGAACAGCACCTCATCTTCCGATTAGGCACTTTACAGCCTTCCGGACTCAATATTGAGTTCAACAATTTCAGATCATAACCTCGGCCCCCATTACATTTTTACTTATTTTTTATCCCCAACTTTGTTTTGGCCTTTTCCCCCCCCTCCCCTTTCTTTTTTTTTTCTCTCTCCCACACGGCAGCTGTCTCTCACTCTGCCAGTGCATTTCACACCTAATCTAGAGCCGTCTTTTGTCTCCACTAGTCCTATCACCATCTCGTCTCGTTTTGAATACCTCTTAATGTCTCTTCATTTCTCTTTTGTTCTCTCCCAGCCTGGCCTTTCAATCTATTTCATTTCCTGTGCCTTTCCAGTCTTGACAAAAGAGTTTGACTCGAAACGTTGACTATTTTCTCTCCACGGATGCTGCCCTGGCCTGCTGAGTTTTTCCAGCATTTTCTGTTGTTATTTCGGATTTCCAGCAACCGCAGTATTTTGCTATCGTACTGTCCCCATATCCCTTAGTGCCCCAAAATTTATCGACCTCTGCCTTGAATATACTCAAAAACCCTGATCCATTCCAGCCACAATCAAATAAATCTGTAGCTGCGGTACCGAAAGGGTTACTCAGACTCACCTACAGTCGGCTAATGTTATACTGGCATTGAGTGGGCTGGCAGGCATATTGGATACCAGATGTAATATTATCACTTTATAAGTTTACTATTCAGATCAGATGTTAGACTGAGGCCCCGTCTGCCCCCTCGGGTGGACGTAAAAAAGGTCCCATGGCACTATTCCAGCGAAGAGTAGAGGAGTTCTCCCCGGTGTCCTGGCCAATATTTATCCCTCAACCAACATGACTAAACACAGATTATCTGGTCATTATCACATTGCTTTTTTTGTGTCTTATAATCGCTCCTGCGAAGCGCCTTGGGACGTTTTATTGCGTTAAAGGTGCTATACAAATGCTAGTTGTTGTTGTTGTTGTGAGCTTGCTGTGCGCAATTTGGCTGCCGCGTTTCCTATATTACAACGGTGACTACACTTCGAAAGCACTTCATTGGCTGTGAAGCGCTTAAGGATGTCCTGAGGTCGTGAAAGGCACTATAAACATAGAAACATTGAAGATAGGAGCAGGAGTAGGCCATTCAGCCCCTCGAGCCTGCTCCGCCATTCAATGAGATCATGGCAGTTCTCTATCCAAGTCAGTACCTTACCCCCAATCCCATGTGCTTTAACTTTACACGCTAATCTCTTCTGCAGGACCTTATCGAAAGCCTTCTGAAAGTCCAAATACACCACATCCACTGGTTCTCCCTTATCTATTCTACCAGTTACATCCTCAAAAAATTCCAGTAGATTAGTCAAGCACGATTTACCTTTTGTAAATCCATGTTGACTTTGTCCGATCCTGTCACTGTTTTCCAAGTGCTCTGCTATTACATCTTTCATAATGGACTCTAGCATTTTCCCCACTACCGATGTCAGGCTTACCGGTCTATAATTCCCTGTTTTCTCTCTACCACCTTTTTTGAATAGTGGGGTTACATTAGCTATCCTCCAATCCATGGGAGATGCAAGTGAAGCTACCGAGCTCCTTCCCTATGTATTGCGAGAACACACCATCAGCTGCTTCTGCCCGCTTCGCCCATTGCCGTTCTACAAGATGCACTGCAGCAACTCGCGAAGGCTTCTTCAACAGCACCTCCCAAACCCATGACCTCTACCATCTAGAAGGACAAGGGCAGCAGGCACACGGGGAACACCACCACCTCCAAGTTCCACCTCCGAGTCACACACCATCCCGACTTGGAAATACATCGGCCGATCCTTCATCGTCGCTGGGTCAAATTCCTGGAACTCCCTCCCCAACAGCACTGTGGGAGCACCTTCACCACACGGACTGCAGCGGTTCAAGAAGGCGGCTCACCACCCACCATCTTCTCAAGGGAAGTTGGAGATGGGCAATAAACCCCGGCCTTGCCAGCGACGCCTACATCCCGCGACTGAATAAGAAAAAAAAGGAACAGGCAGCGAGCGTCCGAGGCAAGTCTGTCGACAGGAGTTTTCTGCTTGGAGCCTGGTAACACGAAACAATTCACATCAATGGAAAAAAAGAATCACATCAAACCAAAACCCAGAACTCCACCAGGCTGTAGAATCAGTTCCCTATTTCGTACAGCAGCAGTTACAGTGAAATGAATGAATAATATCACAACTAATGGTGACGCACTGGGGATTCTCTCTAACATTCTTTCGCTGTGCTGGTGAGAATGATGCCGGCAAGATGAGAAGACCCCCCCTTGGCATGGGGGTGTTTATTTATGCAGCTGATTGACTCATTTAATGTTAGTGTCCTCGAAAATCTTTTTCTCCCCCATCTCTCCTGAAGACGTTGGGGTAGAGTTTCAGTGTCAGCCACAGCTCAGTGGGGCAGCACTCTCGCCTCTGAGTCAGAAGGTCGTGGGTTCAAGTCCCACTCCAGAGACTTGAGCACAAAAATCTGACGCTCCCAGTGCAGTGCTGAGGGAGTGCCGCACTGTCGGAGGTGCCGTCTTTCGGATGAGACGTTAAACCGAGGCCCCCGTCTGCTCTCCCAGGTGGGCGTAAAAGATCCCACGACCTCTATTTCGAAGAAGAGCAGGGGGGGAGGGGGGGGGGAGTTCTCCCCGGTGTCCTGGGGCCAATATTTATCCCTCAACCAACATCACTAAAAAACAGATTCTCTGGTCATTATCACAATGCTGTTTGTGGGAGCTTGCTGTGAGCAAATTGGTTGCCGCGTTTCCTACATTACAACAGTGACCACACTTCAAAAAGTTCTTCATTGGCTGTAAAGCGCTTTGGGACGTCCGGAAGTCGTGAAAGGCGCTATAGAAATACAAGTCTTTCTTTCTTCCTTCGGACGCAATTGCACATTTCGCCCATTTGGAGAAGTGTTTTCGCTCCCCGAGCTTCTGCTCAAACTCATGTCATATCGCCGACCATAAAATCTGCCGCGAGCCGGCGCAATTGGGCAGCGTTTTGAAACGAGATATTTATTTTTACAATTCTGCTCGAACAAAATTTACTTCCTAAATTAAAAGTGGTAACTTGGTGAATTTTGATTAAAACAGCTGAAAATAGGTTTATCACAAAAATCCGCATTTTTAATTACAGTGTCAATACGCCACCTCTGTGTAACGCGATTTTAAATGAATGAAATTCACTTAAAAAAAAATATATAAATCTATTTTCTAGGTTTTTTTTAATTGTTCATTTTATGGGATGTGGGCGTCGCTGGCAAGGCCAGCATTTATTGCCCATCCCTAGTTGCCCCTTGAGAAGGTGGTGGCGAGCCGCCGCCTTGAACCGCTGCAGTCCGTGTGGTGAAGGTGCTCCCACAGTGCTGTTAGGGAGGGAGTTCCAGGATTTTGACCCAGCGACGATGAAGGAACGGCCGATATATTTCCAAGTCGGGATGGTGTGTGACTCGTAGGGTACAGACAGCATTTAAGAAAAAGTAGAAAGAAATCCGTCTTTTTATTTGTGGAATAAGGGCGTTATTTATTGTCTATCCTTAGATACGTTGGCTCCCGGTGCGGCAACGCCTCGATTTTAAAATTCGCATCCTTGTTTTCAAGGCTGAAGGGATGGAACCTGTCACCCCGATCCCCTCTAACTTTTACCGCTGCGCTATAGAGAGCATCCTGACGAACTGTATCACAGTATGGTATGGCAGCTGTAGCTACTATGACCGGAAAGCCCTGCAGCGGGTAGTCAAAACTGCCCAACGCATTACCGGCACCCGGCTACCGACCATAGAGCACATATACCAGAAACGCTGTTTACGGAGGTCACGGACCATCATCAAAGACCCTACCCACCCCAGCCACAGCCTGTTCGCCCTCCTGCCATCTGGGAGACGCTACAGATGCATTCGCACCCGTACGACCAGATTTAGGAACAGCTTCTTTCCCAGGGCTGTCATCCTACTGAACTCCACAAATAAACTCTAAAGCCTGCACACCTGCCAATGCACTTTATTATGGTTATGTTTATGTTAATGTATTACAAGCCAAATGAATGTTGAATGTTTAAATGTCTTAATCTAAATGTACACTCTCAGGAGCCACAAGCCTACATTTCGTTGTACTGCACTTGTGCACTAACAATGACAATAAAAGTTGATTTGATTTGATTTGATCCCTCCATGGCCCTCGTCCCCCCTCCCGACCTCTGTAACCTCCTCCAGCCCCACAACTACCCCCTCCCCCCGAGATCTCCGCGCTCCTCTAATTCTGGCCTCTTGAGCCTCCCCGATTGTAACCGCTCCACCATTGGCGGCCGTGCCTTCAGCTGCCTGGGCCCCAAAGCTCTGGAATTCCCTCCCTAAACCTCTTCTCTCCTCCTTTAAGATGCGCATTAAAACCGACCTCTTTGGCCAAGCTTTTGGTCACCTGCCCTAATATCTCTTTATGTGGTTCCGTGTCAAATTTTGTCTGATCATCGCTCCTGTGAAGCGTCTTACTATGTTAAAGGCGCTGTATAAATGGGTTGTTGTTGGCATTAAGAGCTAGTTATGCCATATGGAACTAGGGTCAGATTTGACCCAGTCAGGTAAGGGCGGCAGACTGCCTTCCTTGAAAGACACTGGTGAACCAGTTGGATTTTTACATCAATCCAGCAGCTTTCGTGGTCATTTTCTGGTCCTAGCTCACAAATTAGAAGATTTTTAAAAAAAACTCCATTTCACACGATGGGATTTGAACTTGCAAACATCCATGTTACGAGTCCAGTATCATAGAAAAGAAAGATTTGCATTTCTATAGCGCCTTTCACGTCATCAGGACGTCCCAAAGCCCTTTACAGCCAATGAAGTATTTTTGCAGTGTAGGCACTGTTGTAATGTAGGAAACGTGCCTGCCAATTTGCGCACAGCAAGCTCCCACGAGCAGCAATGTGATAATGACCAGATTATCTTTTTTTTAAGCAATGTTGGTTGAGGGACAAAATATTGGGCCCAGGACACCGGGGAGAACTCCCACCCCCCCCCCAGCTCTTCTTCGAAATAGTGGCCGCAGGATCTTTTACGTCCACCCGAGAGGGCAGACGGGGGCCTCGGTTTAACGTCTCGTCCGAAAGACGGCCCCTCCGACAGCGCAGCGCTCCCTCAGCACTGCACTGGGAGTGTCGGCTTGGATTGTGACCCCCAATCTCTGGAGCCTTGAACTAATCCTCAGGCTCTGCTAAAACATTTCACAGGCAATGAATAGCCATTGTGGTTAGTAAGTGTTGTTCAATGGTCAGACGTGACTGTTAATTTGCAAACAGCAATCAAAGGCAGTTACTGCTTGCTGCTTGTTGAGGGTTAGCGCAAGGAGGGGCAAATGTGAGGTTTCGGGAAGAATAAAGTTTGTAATTACTTTAAATATCCTGTTTGTACTGAATGCTGTTTATTTACCTTTTTAATGTTAAATAATTTGGTTAGTTTATAGTCTGTGATGTAAGAAAACTACCAGGCACTTGGTCTAAGCGTTAAACAACGCTTTAATCGACTGTTTTACAACATGGAGGTCTAGTTGTGTCCTTCACTAGTTCCTGTTAAGAATGTTCTGCGCAAGCTGGGCCCGTGCCCGAGTATTTATACTCTCCCTGGACAGCGCCACCCGCAGGCCGCTCAGTATTATTTCATAAGTCTTTCTTTCATGAATGACTGATTCATGTCAGTCTGAGTCTCAGTCTGATGAAGTGTATATTCATCCACCTATTGAAGTCTCAGAGATCATGTACAAGGGTTCCCTGTTCCAGCCCTCGTCTCACTACAGTTACCGATAGCTTGGGAGGAAAGGCCTCCTCCTGTTCATAGGGGACGTGAGGTCCGCTTAAGGCAGTAGATCGTGACGCCGAACAAATTTAACCTAAAAACCCAAGGATGTAACAATCTGCAACAATTCCATTTTTCTAATGTCAGTCAGTGGGCAGCACTTTCTCTCGCCTCTGAGTCAGAAGGTTGTGGGTTCAAATCCCACTCCAGGGACTTGAGCATAAAAAATCCAAGCTGACTCTCCCCATGCAGTGCTGAGGGAGTGCCGCACTGTCAGAAGTCCCGTCTTTCAGATGAGACGTTAAACCGAGGCCCCGTCTGCTCTCTCAGGTGGACGTAAAAGATCCCGCGGCCACTATTTCGAAGAAGAGCAGGAGGAGTTCTCCCCGGTGTCCTGGGGCCAATATTTATCCCTCAATCCTCATAACAATAACAGATGATCTGGTCATTATCACGTTGCTGTTTGCGGGAGCTTGCTGTGTGCAAATTCGCTGCCGCGTTTCCGAATTTACAACAGTGACCACACTTCAAAAAGTACTTCATTGGCTGTAAAGCTCTTTGGGAATGTCCGGAGGTCGTGAAAGGCGCTATATAAATGCAAGTCTTTCTTTCTTATGTAGAAAGGCGTTTCACAGTGCAGTGCAGTATCGGGTGACAGGGTGGAGTGGTCATCAAGACAATGTAATTAGGAGCGATGGCTAAAAGCATGGTCAAATTTTAAGAAGGGTCTTAATAGGGGGACAGGGAACCCGAGAGGTTTCGGGAGGGGATGTAGGTAGCTGAAGGCGCTGCCAGCAATGGTGGGAGTTAAAGAGGGTGGGATGTACAAGAGTCTGGAGTCAGAGGAGTGAAGAATTCAGGGAGAGTTATGTAGAGGCTGAGGAGCAAGGCCATTGAGGCATTGAGGATATGCACATTCCTCGAGGAGTCACTAAATACCAATCAGGAAAAGGGACCAACGTTCCCGCTAAGATGCGCAGCCACGCAGTGGTCTGGAGGTCCCGTGCAGGCCGCTCACCAGTTTTTAAATGGAAGAAACCGTGCATGCGCGGAAATTCGAATGGGCCGGGGAGATATTTAAAGGGACCGCACACAAAAAAAAATTCGAGGGAACATTGGTCGGAACACTGCCCTTTTTTTGCCTCCTTAGTGTAGGGGCAATGAGACTAACTGTAGACCCCCAACTGTAGACCCCCGACTGTAGACCCCCGACTGTAGATCCCCGACTGTAGACCCCCAACTGTAGACGCCCAACTGTAGATCCCCAACTGTAGACCCCCAACTGTAGACCCTCAACTGTAGACCTCCAACTGTAGACCCTCAACTGTAGACCCCCGACTGTAGACACCCGAATGTAGACCCCCCGACTATAGACCCCCGACTGTAGACCCCCGACTGTAGATCCCCAACTGTAGATCCCCAACTGTAGACCCCCAAATGCAGACCCCCAACTGTAGACCCCCAACTGTAGATCCACAACTGCAGACCCCCAACTGTAGACCCCCAACTGTAGATCCCCAACTGTAGATCCCCAACTGTAGACCCCCAACTGTAGACCCTCAACTGTAGACCCTCAACTGTAGACCCCCAACTGTAGATCCCCAACTGTAGACCCCCAACTGTAGACCCTCAACTGTAGACCCCCAACTGTAGAGCCCCAACTGTAGACCCCAAACTGTAGAACCTCAACTGTTGACCCCCAACTGTAGACCCTCAACTGTTGACCCCCAACTGTAGACCCCCAACTGTAGACCCTCAACTGTAGATCCCCAACTGTAGACCCCCAACTGTAGACCCCCAACTGTAGACCCTCAACTGTAGACCCCCAACTGTAGACCCCCAAATGTAGATCCCCAACTGTAGACCCCCAACTGTAGACCTCCAACTGTAGACCCTCAACTATAGACCCTCAACTGTAGACCCTCAACTGTAGACCCTCAACTGTTGACCCCCAACTGTAGACCCCCAACTGTAGACCCTCAACTGTAGACCCCCAACTGTAGACACTCAACTGTAGACCCCCAACTGTAGACCCCCAACTGTAGACCCCCAACCGTAGACCCCCAACTGTAGACCCTCGACTGTAGACCCCCGACTGTAGACCCCCCACTGTAGACCCTCAACTGTAGACCCTCAACTGTAGATCCTCAACTGTAGACCCCCAACTGTAGAACCCCAACTGTAGACCCTCAACTGTAGACCCCCAACTGTAGAACCCCAACTGTAGACCCTCAACTGTAGACCCTCAACTGTAGACCCCCAACTGTAGACCCCCAACTGTAGACCCCCAACTGTAGACCCTCAACTGTAGACCCCCAACTGTAGACCCCCAACTGTAGACCCTCAACTGTAGACCCCCAACTGTAGACCCCCAACTGTAGACCCTCAACTGTAGACCCCCAACTGTAGAACCCCAACTGTAGACCCTCAACTGTAGACCCTCAACTGTAGACCCTCAACTGTAGACCCCCAACTGTAGACCCCCAACTGTAGACCCCCAACTGTAGACCCTCAACTGTAGACCCCCAACTGTAGACCCCCAACTGTAGACCCCCAACTGTAGACCCCCAACTGTAGACCCTCAACTGTAGACCCTCAACTGTAGACCCTCAACTGTAGATCCTCAACTGTAGACCCCCAACTGCAGACCCCCGACTGTAGACCCCCAACTGTTTACCCTCAACTGTAGACCCTCAACTGTAGACCCCCAACTGTAGACTCCCAACTGTAGACCCCCAACTGTAGACCCTCAACTGTAGACCCTCAACTGTAGACCCCCAACTGTAGACCCCCAACTGTAGACCCCCAACTGTAGACCCTCAACTGTAGACCCCCAACTGTAGACCCTCAACTGTAGACCCTCAACTGTAGACCCCCAACTGTAGACCCTCAACTGTAGACCCCCAACTGTAGACCCCCAACTGTAGACCCTCAACTGTAGACCCCCAACTGTAGATCCCCAACGGGAGACCCCCAACTGTAGACCCCCAACTGTAGACCCCCAACTGTAGACCCTCAACTGTAGACCCCCAACTGTAGACCCTCAACTGTAGACCCTCAAATGTAGACCCTCAACTGTAGACCCTCAACTGTTGACCCTCAACTGTAGACCCCCAACTGTAGACCCTGAACTGTAGACCCCCAACTGTAGACCCCCAACTGTAGACCCTCAACTGTAGACCCCCAACTGTAGACCCCCAACTGTAGACCCTCAACTGTAGATCCCCAACTGTAGACCCCCAACTGTAGACCCCCAACTGTAGATCCCCAACTGTAGACCCTCAACTGTAGACCTCCAACTGTAGACCCTCAACTGTAGACCCCCAACTGTAGATCCCCAACTGTAGACCCTCAACTGTAGACCCCCAACTGTAGACCCTCAATTGTTGACCCTCAACTGTAGACCCCCAACTGTTGACCCTCAACTGTAGACCCCCAACTGTAGACCCCCAACTGTAGACCCTCAACTGTAGACCCTCAACTGTAGACCCCCAACTGTTGACCCTTAACTGTAGATCCCCAACTGTAGACCCCCAACTGTAGACCCCCAACTGTAGACCCCCAACTGTAGACCCCCAACTGTAGACCCTCAACTGTAGACCCCCAACTGTAGACCCTCAACTGTAGACCCCCAACTGTAGACCCCCAACTGTTGACCCTCAACTGTAGATCCCCAACTGTAGACCCCCAACTGTAGACCCTCAACTGTAGACCCCCAACTGTTGACCCTCAGCTGTAGACCCTCAACTGTAGACCCCCAACTGTAGACTCCCAACTGTAGACCCCCAACTGTAGACCCCCAACTGTAGACCCCCAACTGTAGACCCTCAACTGTAGACCCTCAACTGTAGACCCCCAACTGTAGACCCCCAACTGTAGACCCCCAACTGTAGACCCCCAACTGTAGACCCTCAACTGTAGACCCTCAACTGTAGACCCCCAACTGTTGACCCTCAACTGTAGACCCTCCACTGTAGACCCTCAACTGTAGACCCTCAACTGTAGACCCCCAACTGTAGACCCTCAACTGTGGACCCCCAACTGTAGACCCCCAACTGTAGATCCCCAACTGTAGACCCCCAACTGTAGACCCCCAACTGTAGACCCCCAACTGTAGACTCCCAACTGTAGACCCCCAACTGTAGACCCCCAACTGTAGACCCTCAACTGTAGACCCTCAACTGTAGACCCTCAACTGTTGATCCCCAACTGTAGACCCTCAACTGTAGACCCTCAACTGTAGACCCTCAACTGTTGATCCCCAACTGTAGACCCTGAACTGTAGACCCCCAACTGTAGACCCTCAATTGTAGACCCTCAACTGTAGACCCCCAACTGTAGACCCTCAACTGTAGACCCCCAACTGTAGACCCTCAACTGTAGACCCCCAACTGTAGTCCCCCAACTGTAGACCCCCACCTGTTGACCCTCAACTGTAGACCCTCAACTGTAGACCCTCAACTGTAGACCCCCAACTGTAGACCCTCAACTGTAGACCCTCAACTGTAGACTCCCAACTGTAGACCCCCAACTGTAGACCCCCAACTGTAGACCCCCAACTGTAGACCCTCAACTGTAGACCTCCAACTGTAGACCCTCAACTGTAGACCCTCAACTGTAGACCCTCAACTGTAGACCCCCAACTGTAGACCCCCAACTGTAGACCCTCAACTGTTGACCCTCAACTGTAGACCCCCAACTGTAGACCCTCAACTGTAGACCCCCAACTGTAGACCCCCAACTGTAGACCCCCAACTGTAGACCCTCAACTGTAGACCCTCAACTGTAGACCTCCAACTGTAGACCCTCAACTGTAGACCCCCAACTGTAGACCCCCAACTGTAGACCCCCAACTGTAGACCCCCAACTGTAGACCCTCAACTGTGGACCCCCAACTGTAGACCCCCAACTGTAGATCCCCAACTGTAGACCCCTAACTGTAGACCCCCAACTGTAGACCCCCAACTGTAGACCCCCAACTGTAGATCCCCAACTGTAGACCCTCAACTGTGGACCCCCAACTGTAGACCCCCAACTGTAGATCCCCAACTGTAGACTCCCAACTGTAGACCCTCAACTGTAGACCCTCAACTGTAGACCCTCAACTGTTGATCCCCAACTGTAGACCCTCAACTGTAGACCCTCAACTGTAGACCCTCAACTGTTGATCCCCAACTGTAGATCCTCAACTGTAGACCCCCAACTGTAGATCCTCAACTGTAGACCCTCAACTGTAGACCCTCAACTGTAGACCCTCAACTGTAGACTTCCAACTGTAGTCCCCCAACTGTAGACCCCCAACTGTAGACCCCCAACTGTTGACCCTCAACTGCAGACCCTCAACTGTAGACCCTCAACTGTAGACCCCCAACTGTAGACCCTCAACTGTAGACCCTCAACTGTAGATCCCCAACTGTAGACCCTCAACTGTAGACCTCCAACTGTAGACCCCCAACTGTAGACCCTCAACTGTAGACCTCCAACTGTAGATCCCCAACTGTAGACCCCCAACTGTAGACCCTCAACTGTAGACCTCCAACTGTAGATCCCCAACTGTAGACCCTCAATTGTTGACCCTCAACTGTAGACCCGCAACTGTTGACCCTCAACTGTAGACCCCCAACTGTTGACCCTCAACTGTAGACTCCCAACTGTAGACCCCCAACTGTAGACCCCCAACTGTAGACCCCCAACTGTCGACCCTCAACTGTAGACCCTCAACTGTAGACCCCCAACTGCAGACCCCCAACTGTAGACCCCCAACTGTTGACCCTCAACTGTAGACCCTCAACTGTAGGCCCTCAACTGTAGACCCTCAACTGTAGACCCTCAACTGTAGACCCCCAACTGTAGACCCTCCACTGTAGACCCTCAACTGTAGATCCCCAACTGTAGACCCCCAACTGTAGACCCCCAACTGTAGACCCTCAACTGTAGACCTCCAACTGTAGACCCCCAACTGTAGATCCCCAACTGTAGACCCCCAACTGTAGACCCCCAACTGTAGACCCCCAACTGTAGACTCCCAACTGTAGACCCCCAACTGTAGACCCTCAACTGTAGACCCTCAACTGTAGACCCTCAACTGTTGATCCCCAACTGTAGACCCTCAACTGTAGACCCTCAACTGTAGACCCCCAACTGTAGACCCCCAACTGTAGACCCCCAACTGTAGACCCTCAGCTGTAGACTCCCAACTGTAGACCCCCAACTGTAGACCCTCAACTGTTGATCCCCAACTGTAGATCCTCAACTGTAGACCCCCAACTGTAGATCCTCAACTGTAGACCCTCAACTGTAGACCCTCAACTGTAGACCCCCAACTGTAGACCCTCAGCTGTAGACTTCCAACTGTAGTCCCCCAACTGTAGACCCCCAACTGTAGACCCCCAACTGTTGACCCTCAACTGTAGACCCTCAACTGTAGACCCTCAACTGTAGACCCCCAACTGTAGACCCTCAACTGTAGACCCTCAACTGTAGACTCCCAACTGTAGACCCCCAACTGTAGACCCCCAACTGTAGACCCCCAACTGTAGACCCTCAACTGTAGACCTCCAACTGTAGACCCTCAACTGTAGACCCTCGACTGTAGACCCTCAACTGTAGACCCTCAACTGTAGACCCCCAACTGTAGACCCTCAACTGTAGACCTCCAACTGTAGACACCCAACTGTAGACCCCCAACTGTAGACCCCCAACTGTAGATCCCCAACTGTAGACACCCAACTGTAGGCCCCCAACTGTAGACCCTCAACTGTAGACCCTCAACTGTAGACCCCCAACTGTAGACACCCAACTGTAGACCCCCAACTGTAGACCCCCAACTGTAGACCCTCAACTGTAGACCCCCAACTGTAGACCCTCAACTGTAGACCCCCAACTGTAGACCCCCAACTGTAGACCCTCAACTGTAGACCCTCAACTGTAGACCCCCAACTGTAGACCCCCAACTGTAGACACTCAACTGTAGACCCCCAACTGTAGACCCCCAACTGTAGACGCTCAACTGTAGACCCCCAACTGTAGACCCCCAACTGTAGACCCCCAACTGTAGACCCTCAACTGTAGACCCCCAACTGTAGACCCCCAACTGTAGACACTCAACTGTAGACCCCCAACTGTAGACCCCCAACTGTAGACCCCCAATGTAGATCCCCAACTGTAGACCCCCAACTGTAGATCCCCAACTGTAGACCCCCAATTGCCATCCAGGCTGAGATCAGCGAGCTCAACAAAGAGCAGAAATAAAACCTGGGACTTTCCTTTTCGGTCCGGTCTAACTACTCGCTGCCTAAACCACCTGAATCATTGGGGTCATTCCGCTGGAGTTTTGAGCTCGATCTCGCTGATCCATCTTTGATAACTGGGAATTGGTGACAGGGATGCAAGGAGAGTTTGCAAACACTGAATGCTGTGTGGTGATCGCTTCTGGTGCCTCCCATCAGCCCATCCTACGATAACCACTGCCTACCGGAACTCATTCTTCCACAACCTCCCTCAGTATTCACTTCCGCCCATCATCTACAAGCACGGTGGCATAGTGGTTAGCACTGTTGCCTCACAGCGCCAGGGACCCGGGTTCGAATCCGGCCTCGGGCGACTGTCTGTGTGGAGTTTGCACATTCTCCCCGTGTTTGCGTGGGTTTTCTCTGGGTGCTCCGGTTTCCTCCCACAGTCCAAAGATGTGCGGGTTAGGTTGATTGGCTGTGATAAAATTGACCCTTAGTGTAAGGGGGATTAAATACGTGGGGTTACGGGGATAGGGTGGGATATGTGTTGGTGTAGGGGTTATGGGGATCGGGTGGGATATGTGTCGGTGCAGGCTCGATGGGCCGAAATGGCCTCTATCTGCACTGTGGGGTTTCTGTGATTCTGTGATTCTGTGAAGACTGGTGCCACCCCAAATCACAACTTCCTGATTTATCTCATCTTCTCTCCTACTTATTCCAGCCTTGGTAAAGTCCCGCATTGCGAGCGGCACAGTTTTTAAAAAATTCGTTCATGGGGTGTAGGCATCACCGGCAAGGCCAGCATTTATTGCCCATCCCTAGTTGCCCTTGAGAAGGTGGTGGTGAGCCGCCTTCTTGAACTGCTGCAGTCCGCGTGGTGAAGGTGCTCCCACAGTGCCGTTAGGGAGTTCGTTCCAGGATTTTGACCCAGCGACTATGAAGGATCGGCCAATATATTTCCAAGTCAGGATGGTTTGTGACTCGGAGGGGAACTTGGAGGTGGTGGTGTTCCCATGCGCCTGCTGCCCTTGTCCTTCTAGGTGGAAGAGGTCGCGGGTTTGGGAGGTGCTGCCGAAGAAGCCTTGGCGAGTTGCTGCAGTGCATCTTGTAGATGGTACACACTGGAGCCACGGTGCGCCGGTGGTGGAGGGAGTGAATGTTTGAGGTGGTGGATGGGGTGCCAATCAAGTGGGCTGCTTTGTCCTGGATGGTGTCCAGCTTCTTGAGTGTTATTGGAGCTGCACTCATCCAGGCAAGTGGAGAGTATTCCATCACACTCCTGACTTGTGCCTTGTAGATGGTGGAAAGGCTTTGGGGAGTCAGGAGGTGAGACACTCGCCGCAGAATACCCAGCCTCTGACCTGCTCTTGTGATGTACTACACTGGAGAATTCACGCATGATGGTGAAGTACTTGTCAGATGCATGTTCAATCTGCCATGCTGATCTCCATTGTATGATTGGAGCTGTGGAGGGGGAGTGGAGATGTAACCTGTAGTGTGTTAAAGGGACAGTAACTCATCTGTTAGGTGGCAAGCCTTGGTTCGGGGGCAGCACTCTTGCCTCCTGAGTCAGAAGATTGTGGGTTCAAGTCCCACTCCCAGGACTTGAGCACAAAATCTAGGCTGACACTCCCAGTGCAGTGCGGAGGGAGTGCCGCACTGCCGGAGGGGGCTGTCTTTTGGATGAGACATTAAACCAAGGCCCTGTCTGCCCTCTCAAGTGGACGTAAAAGATCCCGCAGCCACTATTTCGAAGAAGAACAGGGGAGTTTTCCCCCGGTGTCCTGGGGCCAATATTTATCCCTAAACGAACACCTAAAAAAAAGTGATCCGGTCATTATCACATCGCTGTTTGTGGGAGCTTGCTGTGCGCAAATTGGCTGCCGCGTTTCCCACAGTGACTACACTTCAAAAAGCACTTCATTGGCTGTAAAGCGCTTTGGGACGTCCTGGGGTTGTGAAAGGCGCTGTCGAAATGCCAGTTCTTTCTAAGTACTTGCCGCACAGGAGTGTCGTGAAGGAAGGAAATATTCTTTTAACAGATGAAGCAGCTTGAACAATAAGCTGACTTGATAGGAGGCACCAGCAGAGGGCAGCAACACCCTAAGCCACACTATACCATGGGCACATAGAGTGTGGTGACAGGCCATTCTAGACCTCCCACACTTGTTGTGCCAATTGTTCGTATAAAATTCATTTCCATCGCTGGAGTGGGGGCTGGATCCAACCTTGTTCAGGAATTTGCTGATTGCAGCCCTCATGCCGTGAAACGGAAAGGTAGTGGGTCTTCTGCATATCACACCGCCTTACTATGTGAATGAATCACTCCCCACACAGTATCCACCCCTCCCTTTACAATCTGATTACAGTATTGCCCCCATAACACAGCCTGTCCGCTATCACTTACACTAGAACAATGTGTCAGCCGTGGCTCAGTGGGCAGCACCCTCGTGTCTGAGTCAGAAGGTTGTGGGTTCATAGTCCCACTCCAGGGACTTGAGCACAAACTCCGGACTGACACTCCCAGTGCAGTGCTGAGGGAGCGCTGCGCTGTCGGAGGGGGTGTAAGGGGTTTTAGATCGCAGAGGTTTCTCTCTCTAGAGGCCTCTCTCTCTTGCACAGTAAAACCTTGAGTGGTTCGACCCACTCGCCCCTTAGATTCTATACTCTGGACTTTGGGGCGGGAACTACAATGTAGAGGAAACTCTTGTAGACCAAGTTTGATGAAACAAAATTAAATTTTATTGCATAAGGAAAAATAAATCAAATGCAAGCAGATAAGAGAGTACATGGGAGGGAAAAACACAAACAAATCATAACGACACAATACTAACTAAGGCAAATACAGGCATCTTATACTCTACAAAAATCATCATGAAATAAGGAAACACACGGAACATCGAGGGACAACAACTCATGTTAATTGTACCCTTTAATCCACCCCCTTATTAAACCTATCTAGATCTGATTGTGAAGGGCCAGAAACATGCTCACCAGTCCAACTAGGAAGTGCAAGGTTTTGAAAGCAAGTCGTGTTTTGATCCCTTCAGGCGCCCCGTCTCCTCGTGGATCGTGGAGCCCCTGTGAGCTGCGCCACACCTCTCTCCTGAGGTGGGGGTCGGGGCGGCTGGACACTGGCGGGCCTGGATGTCGGCGGGGTCGAGGATCGTCGGCTCGACCCTGGTCAGAGGAGCCTTGGGCTGGTCTTCATATAGGTTTCTTCAGTTTAATCTTCGTCTCTTCCCGAGCCGGAGTGGCTGGAAGGTTTCTTCTCTCGGGGTTTTATTTTTTTGTCTCTTCTCCCAAGTTGGCTCGATGGCCTCTCGTTTCGGCAACGGCCCGGGGTTGGTCGATGATCTCCCGATGTTTTTCCCCGGGGCAGGACGCCGGCTTCGAACGACCTTCTTGATGTTGGCTTAATCTTCTTCCTCCTCCGATGGTGGAGAGGAGTTCGTTGATCTTCTCCCAAACCAACTCCTCTTTGCCCAGCTCAAAAACTGGACTGGCTGCAAGCTGGAAAGCCAACCAACCAAACCAACCAACTGCAACTGCTTCCACTCAATTGCCACTCTGAAGAAGCTCCAACTACGAAGAGGCTTCAACCAACTGCCGAATTCCTTTCCGAGTGTCCCAGTTATACTTTTCCTTCAGAAGCTTCCACTTCCCGGCCAAAATCAGGTTAGTCTTTGTTTAACTTTTGGTGGGCTGGGAGCACAGCGGGGCAGTTATTATATTTTAAAATATTTTAGATGGCCGGTAAAGGCCCATCTCTGGTCTGGAATGACCCTCATTGTTTTTAATGTCCTGCTGATCTCGTTATCTAGTCCTTGGTGCTGTTCTCATGAATATGAAATTGTCCCCTTTTGTCTGGGTCAACATTTAGATGGCCTCTGTCTCCAGGCCGATCTTGACTGGATCTGCATCTAATCCATATGTATATGTGTGGGTCTGGTTTCGTTCTCTCAGAAACGGCTTCCAGAACTTACTGTGGGTTGAATCCACAAAGCTGCCTAAGGATTCGCAGGAACCGTTTTAAAATGTCCCAATAAGCCGGTCACATGGTATGGCGGCCATTTTGTATGCCCCTTTTTTCTGGGCTTCTTTTAAAACAGTCTTTAAAATCATGGCCTCTTCTGCCATTTGACCCTTTATAATACAAAGTCCAATTTTGCGAATCCTACAGGGGCTGTCTTTCGGATGAGACGTTAAACTGAGGCCCCATCTGCTCTCTCAGGTGGACATAAAAGATCCCACGGCCACTATTTCGAAGAAGAGCAGGGGGAGTTCTCCCCGGTGTCCTGGGCCCAATATTTATCCCTCAGCCAACATCACTAAACATAGAAAAATAGGAGCAGGAGTCGGCCATTCGAGCCTGCTCCGCCATACAATATGATCATGGCTGATCCTCTATCTCAATACAGGTAGACTATCCTTTATCCGAACTTCCGAAAACCGAAAACCTCTAAAAACCGAAAGTTTTTTCGTTCAGCGTAAGTCGTGCGCACGACATGACCAGAGTGGCGCACGACTTACGCTGAGCAGGGCAGAGGGTCACAGAGTTCCCTCCTGGGTAGGAGATTGCAGGCCGAGCCGGGCAGTGTGAAGGAGGTACCGGGAGAGTGAACCCAACAATACAGCGGCCGGTCCGATAGCTGCAGCGGCCTGTCCGATATTCTTTTCTCCCCCCCCGACCCCCGACCCCCCGCCGACCCCCACCCTGACCCCCCCGCCGGCCCCACCCCGACCCCCGCCGACCCCGACACCCACCCCTGACCCCCCGCCGACCCCCACCCTGACCCCCCGCCGACCCCCACCCCCCGCCGACCCCCACCCCCGACAAATTTCCCAGTCTTATAAAATACCTTCTGAAATCCGAAATTTTCCGAAAACCGAAACACGGCTGGTCCCGAGGTTTTCGGATAAAGGATAGTCTACCTGTACCATATTCCCGCTCTCTCCCCATACCTTTTGTGTCTAGAAATCTATCTGACGTAAGAAAACTACTAGGCACTTGGGCTAAGCGTTAAACAAAGCTTTAATCAACTGTTTTACAACATGGAGGTCTAGTTGTGTCCTTCGCTAGTTCCTGTTAAGAATGTCCTGCGTAAGCTGGGCCCGTGCCCGAGTATTTATACTCTCCCTGGACAGCGCCACCCGTAGGCCGCTCAGTATTATTTCATAAGTCTTTCTTTCATGAATGACTGATTCATGTCAATATCTATCTCCTTCTTAAATATATTCAGTAACTTGGCCTCCACAGCCTTCTGTGGTAGAGAATTCCACAGGTTCACCACCCTCTGAGTGAAGAAATTTCTCCTCATCTCAGTCCTAAATGTCCGACCCCATATCCTGAGACTGTGACCCCTCGTTCTAGACCCCCCCCAGCCAGGGGGAACATCCTCCCTGCATCCAGTCTGTCTAGCCCTGTCAGAATTTTATACGTTTCAATGAGATCCCCTCTCATTCTTCTAAACTCTAGTGAATACAGGCCTAGTCGACCCAATCTCTCCTCATACGACAGTCCTGCCATCCCAGGAATCAGTCTGGTGAACCTTCGCTGCACTCCCTCTATGGCAAGTATATCCTTTCTTAGGTAAGGAGACCAAAACTGCACACAGTACTCCAGGTGTGGTCTGACCAAGGCCCTGTATAACTGTAGTAAGACATCCTTGCTCCTGTACTCAAATCCTCTTGCAATGAAAGCCAACATACCATTTGCCTTCCTAACTGCTTGCTGCACCTGCATGTTGGCTTTCAGTGACTGATGTACAAGGACACCCAGGTCCCTTTGTACATCAGCATTTCCCAATCTAGCACCATTTAAATAATACTCTGCCTTTCTGTTTTTCCTACCGAAGTGGATAACTTCACATTTATCCACGTTATACTGCATCTGCCATGTATTTGCCCACTCACTCAACTTGTCTAAATCGCCTTGAAGCCTCTTTGCATCCTCCTCACAACTCACAATCCTGCCTAGTTTCGTGTCGTCAGCAAACTTGGAAATATTACATTTGGTTCCCTCATCCAAATCATTGATATATATAGAAATCGCATAGACCTCCTCAGAAGACAAACACGGGACACAACCAACAGAGTACCCTTCGTCGTCCAGTACTTCCCCGGAGCGGAGAAACTACGCCATGTTCTTCGCAGCCTTCAACATGTCATCGATGACGACGAACACCTCGCTAAGGCCATCCCCACGCCTCCACTACTCGCTTTCAAACAGCCGCCTAACCTCAAACAAACCATCGTTCGCAGCAAATTACCCAGCTTTCAGGAGAACAGCGACCACGACACCACACAACCCTGCCACAGCAACCTCTGCAAGACATGCCAGATCATCAACACAGATACCATCATCACACGTGAGGACACCACCCACCAGGTACATGGTACATACTCATGTGACTTGGCCAACGTTGTCTACCTCATACATTGCAGGAAAGGATGCCCCGGAGCATGGTACATCGGCGAGACCATGCAGACACTGTGACAACGGATGAACGGACACCGCGCAACAATCACCAGGCAGGAGTGTTCCCTCCCAGTCGGGGAACACTTCAGCAGTCAAGGACATTCAGCCTCCGATCTTCGGGTAAGCATTCTCCAAGGCGGCCTTCGAGACACACAACAACGCAAAATCGTCGAGCAGAAACTGATAGCCAAGTTCCGCACCCATGAGGACGGCCTCAACCGAGATCTTGGGTTCATGTCACGCTACATGTAACCCCACCTGACGCAGGGTCATCCAGACTCGAGTCGGCATTGGCTTGTTCTCTCTACACAGATGCGGCCGGACCTGCTGTGATTTCCAGCAAAAAAAATGTTTTATGTCTGTTTTTTTGTTTTTCATACAGACCCCAGCATCTGCATGTTCTTTGATGTAATGTTTTCCTTACTGACCTGTTTGGACACCATTCACACCTTTGATTGCTATGATTATCTCTCTGCCGAGGTGCGATAAATGGCAGTTGGAAAGATTACCTGTAAACATCTGACATTATTCTCTGACTATATAAGCTGTGTCTTTATGCATTTCTCCACTTCACCTGACGAAGGAGCAGCGCTCCGAAAGCTTGTGATTTCAAATAAAGCTGTTGGACTATAACCTGGTGTTGTGTGACTTCTTACATTTGATCTATATTGAGAATAGCTGGGGCCCAAGCACTGATCCCTGCAGTACCCCACTAATCACCGCCTGCCACCCCGAAAAAGACCCATTTATTCCTACTCTCTGTTTCCTGTCTGTTAACCAATTTTCAATCCATGCCAGTATATTACCCCCAATCCCATGTGCTTTAATTTTGCACACTAACCTCTTATGTGGGACTTTATCAAAGGCTTCCTGAAAATCTAAATACACCACATCCACTAGTTCTCCCTTATCTATTCTACCAGTTACATCCTCAAAAAACTCCAGTAAGTTTGTCAAACACGATTTCCCTTTCATAAATCCATGTTGACTTTGTCTAATCCCGTTGATATTTTCTAAGTGTCCTGTTATCACATCCTTTATAATAGACTCTAGCATTTTCCCTACTCCTGATGTTAGGCTAACCTGTCTGTAGTTCCCTGTTTTTTCTTTCCCTCCTTTTTTAAATAGTGGGGTTACATTTGCCACCCTCCAATCTGCAGGAACTGTTCCATAATCTATAGAATTTTGGAAGATGACAACCAATGCATCCACTGTTTCCATGGCTACCTCTTTTAGTACTCTGGGATGCAGATTATCAGGCCCTGGGGATTTATCGGCTTTCAGTCCCATTAATTTCTCCAGCACTATTTTTTTTACTAATACTAATTTCCTTTAATTCCTCCTTCTCACTAGACCCTTGGTTCCCTAGCATTTCTGGGAGGTTATTTGTGTCCTCTTCTGTGAAGACAGAACCAAACTATTTGTTTAATTGCTCTGCCATTTCCTTATTCCCCATTATAAATTCTCCCATTTCTGACTGTAAGGGACTTACATTTGCCTTCACTAATCTTTTTCTTTTTACATACTTGTAGAAGCTTTTACAATCCGCTTTTATGTTCCTTGCAAGTTTACTCTCGTACTCTATTTTTCCCCTCTTAATCAATCTCTTGGTCCTTTTTTGCTGAACTCTAAACTGCTCCCAATCCTCAGGCTTGCTACTTTTTTCTGGCAACTTTATATGACTCCTCTTTGGATCTAATACTATCCTTAATTTCTTTTGTTAGCCGTGGTTGGGCCGCTTTTACTTTTGTGTTTTTGCGCCAGAAAGGAATGTATAACTGTTGCAATTCATGCATTCGTTCCTTAGATGTTAGCCATTGCCTATCCACCGTCATGCCTTTTAATGGAGCTCCCCAATCTATCATAGCCAACTCACTCCTCAGATAAAACAGATGATCTGGCCATTATCGCATTGCTGTTTGTGGGAGCTTGCTGTGCATAATTTTGACTGCCGAGTTTCCTACAGTGACTACACTTCAAAAAGTACTTCATTGGCTGTAAAGCACTTTGAGACATCCTGAAGTCCGCTATATAAATGCAAGTCTTTCTTTTAGAAGGTTAAGAGGTGACCTAAGAGAGGTTTTCAAGACGACGAGAGGTTTTGAGAGAGTAGAGTGAGTAAAACGATTCCCTCTGGCGAATGGGGTCAATAACCAGAGGTCATCGATCCAAAATCATTGGCAAAATATCTCGAGGGGAGACGAGGAGAATTTTTTTCACTCGGAGAGTTGTGGGGGTCTGGAACGCTCGACCCCAAAAGGGGATGGAAGCTGATTCTATCAATAATTTTCAAAGGATGTTGGACGGGTTCTTGAGGATGAGGAGCTCACGGGGTTACGGACACAAAGCGGGAGCGTGGGTCTAAGCACGACTGCTCTTTCAAAGAGCCGGCACAGGCACGACGGGCCGAATGGCCTCCTGTGCTGTAAGTTTCTAAAGAAAGAATGACTTGCATTTATATAGCGCCTTTCACGACCACCGGACGTCTCAAAGTGCTTTACAGCCAATGAAGTACTGTTATAATGTAGGAAACACGGCAGACAATTTGCGCACAGCAAGCTCCCACGAACAGCAATGATGATAATGACCAGATCATCTGTTTTAGTGATAGTGGCTGAGGGATAAATATTGGGCGCAGGCAAGAACTGCCCTGCTCTTCTTCGAAATAGTGCCACAGGATCTTTTACGCCCACCTGAGAGAGCAGACCTCGGTTTAACGTCTCTTCTGAAAGACGTCACCTCCGACAGGTGAGATTTAAGGTGGTCATGGAAAAAGACAAAGACGGCCCGGAAATAAGGGTTCTAAATTGGGGGAAGGCCGATTTTAATATGATAAGGCAGGATCTGGCCAAATTGGACTGGGAGCAGCTACTTATAGGAAAATCCGCATCAAAACAGTGGGAGACTTTCAGAAGGGAAATAGAGAGAGTACAACGCCAACATGTTCCTGTAAAGGTCAAGGGTGGGACCAACAAGCAAAGGGAACCTTGGATGACAAGGGATATACAAAAATGCATTAGAAATAAAAGGGGGGCTTTTGGCAGTTACAAAAGACTAAAGACGGAAGAAGCCCTAGAGGAGTATAAAAAATGCAGGGGCATACTTAAAAAAGAAATTAGGAGGGCGAGGAGGGGCCATGAAATAACACTGGCGAGCAAAATAAAGGAAAATCCTAAGATGTTTTATAAGTATATTAAGGGCAAGAGGATAACCAGGGAAAGGGTAGGGCCCATTAGGGACCAAAGTGGCAATCTGTGTGTAGAGCCAGATGATGTAGGCGGGGTTTTAAATGAATTTTTTGCATCTGTGTTCACTATGGAGAAAGACGATGCAGACATAGAAATCGGGCAAGGGGGCTGTGACATACTTGAACATATTAGCATCGAGAGGGAGGAGGTGCTAGCGGTTTTAGCAGGCCAAAAAGTGGATAAATCCCCAGGCCCAGACGAGATGTATCCCAGGCTGCTGTGGGAGGCAAAGGAGGAGATTGCAGGGGCTCTGACACAAATTTTCAGAACCTCTCTGGCCACAGGGGATGTACCAGAGGACTGGAGAACAGCTAACGTAGTACCATTATTCAAGAAGGGTAGCAGGGATAAACCAGGGAATTACAGGCCAGTGAGCCTAACATCTGTGGTAGGGAAATTATTGGAAAAAATTCTGAGGGACAAAATTAGTCTCCACTTGGAGAGGCAAGGATTAATCGGGGATAGTCAGCATGGCTTTGTCAAGGGTAAATCATGTCTGACAAATCTGATTGAATTTTTCGAGGGGGTGACTAGGGGGGTGGATGAGGGAAATGCTGTGGATGTAGTTTACATGGACTTCAGTAAAGCTTTTGACAAAGTCCCGCATAGGAGACTGGTCAAGAAGGTAAGAGCCCATGGGATCCAGGGTGCCTTGGCGCGTTGGATCCTAAACTGGCTGAGTGGCAGGAGGCAGAGGGTGATGGTCGAAGGTTGCTTTTGTGACTGGAAGCCTGTGTCCAGTGGGGTACCTCAGGGATCGGTGCTGGGTCCCTTGTTGTTTGTGATCTACATAAATGATTTGGATGAGAATGTAAAAGGTATGATCAGTAAGTTCGCAGATGACACGAAAATTGGTGGGGTGGTAAATTGTGAGGAGGAAAGCCTCAGGCTACAGGACGATATAAACGGGTTGGTCAGATGGGCGGAAAAGTGGCAAATGGAATTTAACCCTGAAAAGTGCGAGGTGATGCATTTTGGACGGACAAATAAGGCAAGGGAATACACAATGAGTGGTAGGACCCTAGGAAGTACAGAGGGTCAGAGGGACCTTGGTGTACATGTACATAGATCCCTGAAGGCAGCGGAACAGGTAGATAAGGTGGTTAAAAAGGCATATGGGATACTTGCCTTCATTAGCCGAGGCATAGAATATAAGAGCAGGGAGGTTATGATGGAACTGTACAAAACGCTGGTGAGGCCACAGCTGGAGTACTGTGTGCAGTTCTGGTCGCCTCACTATAGGAAGGATGTGATTGCTTTGGAGAGGGTGCAGAGAAGATTCACCAGGATGTTACCTGGGATGGAGCGCCTCAGCTATGAAGAGAGGCTGGACAGGCTGGGGTTGTTTTCCTTGGAGCAAAGAAGGCTGAGGGGGGACCTGATTGAGGTGTACAAAATGATGAGGGGCATAGATAGGGTAGACAAAGAGGAACTTTTCCCCTTAGTAGGGGGGTCAATAACAAGGGGGCATAGATTCAGGGTAAGGGGCAGGAGATTTAGAGGGGATTTGAGGAGGAACTTTTTCACCCAGAGGGTGGTTGGAATGTGGAACTCAATGCCTGAAAGGGTGGTAGAGGCAGGAACCCTCACAACATTCAAGAAGCATTTGGATGAGCACTTGAAATGCCATTGCATACAAGGCTATGGACCAAATGCTGGAAAATGGGATTAGACTGGACAGGGATGGATGGGCGGCGCAGACACGATGGGCCGAAGGGCCTCTTTCTGTGCTGTAAAACTCTATGACTCTATGACTCTATGAGTGCAGCACTCCCTCAGCACTGCAGGAGTGTCAGCATAGCTTTATGTGCTCAAGTCTCTAGAGTG